>NW_023606587.1:0-22773 GCF_013339745.2 Dermacentor silvarum
CCCGGCAAAGAAAAAAAAAAAAATATTGCCGAGAGCTAGTGGGGCTATACTAGTTCAGGTGCAACCAAACTAGGCAGGCCCACTAAGCTTCATCAAAGTCACTCCCTCACCAGAACAGGAATTGGCCTCCCTGGTGCAGTATTCGGCCACTACCTCCCTCATGACTCCGACAATTAACCCATGGCCCTCAGTCCCAGTGGCTGCGGAGCACCTGACCAAGGCGGCGGTCAGACCTGCTACGCGGCAGAGGGTGCTAAGAATCTCTGGGTCAAGGCAGGCCGCCAATGGAAACTGAACCTGGCAACGTTCAACACGCGCACCCTCTCGAGTGAGGCTAGCTTAGCAGGACTATTTGAAGAATTATCAGGCATTTCCTGGGATATTATTGGCCTTAGTGAGGTTAGAAGAACTGGTGAGGCTTACACAGTACTGACTAACGGCCACGTCCTCTGCTACAGAGGTCTTCCAGATAAGAAAGAATCCGGGGTAGGATTTCTAGTGCATAACAACGTAGCGGGCAACATTGATGAATTCTACAGCATTAATGAAAGGGTAGCAGTCGTCGTAATAAAGCTGAATAGGAGGTACAAAATGAAGGTAGTACAAGCCTATGCCCCAACCTCTAGTCACGATGATGAAGAAATAGAACAGTTTTATGAAGATGTTGAACTAGCAATGAGAAGGTGCAAACTCAGTATACTTTAGTCATGGGCGACTTCAATGCAAAAGTGGGGAAAAAGCAGGTTGGTGAGCAAGCCATTGGCAACTACGGCATCGATTCTAGGAATGCAAGAGGAGAGATGTTAGTAGAATTCGCGGAAAGGAATAGGCTCCGAATAATGAATACCTTCTTCAGGAAGCGCAGCAACAGGAAGTGGACCTGGAAAAGCCCTAATGGAGAAACAAGGAATGAAATAGATTTCATACTCTCTGCCGATCCAAGCATAGTGCAGGATGTAGAAGTGTTAGGTAAGGTTAAGTGCAGTGACCATAGGTTAGTGAGGTCTAGGATTTCTCTCAATTTGAAGAGAGAGAGAGTGAAATTAGTCAAGAGGAAACAGGCCAACCTAGAGGCAGTAAGGGTAAAAGCAGACCAATTCAGGCTGGTGCTCGCAAACAAATATGCAGCTTTAGAACAGGAAGATGAAGATAACATAGAGCTAATGAATGAAACCGTAACTAGGCTGATCTCAGAAGCAGCAATTGAAGTGGGAGGTAAGGCACCAAAGCAACCTGTAGGGAAGCTCTCCCAAGAAACAAAGGACCTAATAAAGAAACGACAAAACATGAAAGTGTCCAACTCAAGAGATCAGATAGAATTCGCTGAACTGTCAAAACTGATCAACAAGAAGAAAGTAAGGGATATTCGAAATTATAACGTGGGAAAAATTGAGGAAGCCGTAAAATATGGACGCAGCATGAAATCAGTAAGAAGAAAACTAGGCATAGGACAAGGCAAGATGTATGCACTGAAAGATAAGCATGGTAATATCATCAGCAATTTCGATGACATAGTAAAAGCAGCAGAAGAATTCTATACTGACCTGTACAGTAGCCAAAACAGCCAAGCTTCTTCATTCGAAATAGTGATGAACCGGATACAGAGCTCCTTCTATAACTAGCGATGAAGTTAGAAGGGCCTTGAAAGATATGACCAGGAAAAGCGCTGGAGAGATGGAAGAATATTAAATAGCATGAGAGAGGAGAATATGAAAAAGGAGAAAGCCTGGATAAAGAAGAGGAATAACAGTAGATTTAATCAAGATGGAGGAGATATCATGCTTGAAAAGCTTGCGGCCCTTTATACGCAATGCCTCAAACACTCAAGTGTACCAGAGAGCTGGAAGAACGCCAACATTATACTTATCCATAAGAAGGGAGACGTTAAAGAATTGAAGAATTACAGACCCATTAGCTTGCTTTCAGTATTGTATAAAATATTCACCAAGATAATTTCCAATAGAATCAGGACAACACTTGACTTCAGTCAACCAAGAGAACAGGCTGGCTTCAGGAAGGGATATTCTACGATGGACCATATCCATGCCATCAATCAGGTAATCGAGAAATCTGCGGAGTACAATCAACCTCTCTATATGGCTTTCATAGATTATGAAAAGGCATTCGATTCAGTAGAGATATCAGCAGTCATAGAGGCATTGCGTAATCAAGGAGTGGAGGAGGCATACGTGAATATCTTGGCAAATATCTACAAGGATTCCACAGCTACCTTGGTTCTCCACAAGAAAAGTAGAAAGATACCTATCAAGAAAGGGGTCAGGCAAGGAGACACAATCTCTCCAATGCTATTCACTGCATGCTTAGAAGAAGTATTCAAGCTCTTAGACTGGGAAGGATTAGGAGTGAGGATCGATGGCGAATATCTCAGCAACCTTCGGTTTGCAGATGACATTGTCCTATTGAGCAACAATGGAGAGGAATTACAACAAATGATTGAGGACCTTCATCGAGAAAGTGCAAGAATTGGGTTGAAGATGAATATGCAGAAGACAAAGATAATGTTCAATAGCCTGGCAAGGGAACAAGAATTCAGGATCGCCAGTCAGCCTCTAGAATCTGTAAAGGAATATGTTTATCTAGGTCAATTACTCACAGGGGACCCTGATCATGAGAAAGAAATTTACAGAAGAATAAAATGGGTTGGAGTGCATACAGCAGGCATTGCCAAATCCGGACTGGGAGCTTACCACTGTCGTTGAAAAGAAAAGTGTACAATCATTGCATTCTACCGGTGCTAACATAGGGGCAGAAACTTGGAGGTTAACAAAGAAGCTCGAGAACAAGTTAAGGACCGCACAAAGAGCAATGGAACGAAAATCTTAGGAGTAACGTTAAGAGACAGGAAGAGAGCGGTGTGGATCAGAGAACAACGGGGGTAGACGATATTCTAGTTGACATTAAGCGGAAGAAATGGAGCTGGGCAGGCCATGTAATGCGTAGGATGGATAACCGGTGGACCATTAGGGTTACAGAATGGATACCAAGAGAAGGGAAGCGCAGTCGAGGAGGCAGAAAGTCAGGTGGATGATGAGGTTAGAGAATTCGCAGGCGCAAGTTGGAATACGCTAGCGCAAGACAGGGGTAATTGGAGATCGCGGGAGAGGCCTTCGTCCTGCAGTGGAATAAATATAGGCTGATGATGATGATGATACATGTATTTCACAGACATGGCACCCCCCCCCCCCCCCCCGCGGTGGGCGTGTGAAGAAATTAACTAAAAAGTAAAGTAAGCTCAGTAAAATACAGTAAGTACGACAGGTACAGTGGCGTTAGGAGCAACGGTCTCGCATCGCGCCACAGAATGGACCAGTCCTTCGAAAACGCATCATTGAGAACGACCCGCCCGATCGGAAAGAGATCATTATTGTTAATCTTCGGTAAGCGTAGATAGGCGTCGTCCTCGTCGGGCGAAGTGCGTTTCACAAGTCAAGGCCGGCTAACACGTGAAAATGCACGTGTGACCAGCTACACCTACTCCCATAGCAATAGCTTGTTCGCTGCGTCTTTGCGCTAAGAAGACTTAAATACGCGCAAAAACGCGTAATGCTTCTTTTCTTTTTTCGAAGCTTTCGTCGCCCTGCTCCCTCATACGAGGGGTTGCATTTCCTGCGGCAAGAGCATGGGCCGCTGTGTCTTCCGCTGTGTGCAAGCGTGCAGCCGTCATTTGCCTTTACGTCAACAGATTCAGAATGTGTACATAATATTTCACCGCACAGCATAGACATGGCATGTGCACGCATTTTAAGTAGTGCGTGCTAGAGACACTGCACTGCACGGGCCGATTATTTAAGCCGATTATTTTACGTTGGCCTGCCCGCCCGAGCCCGACCAAAAAATTTAGGGGGAACCTGGGCCCGGCCCGGGCCCGGAAATTTTTTCTACGTTACCCGCCGGCCCGGCCCGCCACCCCTTTACCTTCGGCCCGAACCCGGCCCGAGACCGAAAAAGACAAGTTTTTCAGAGTCCAGACGCGCGAGGATAACTCGCTGCACGTTACATGCACACCACCAGAAAGCCCGAGCCCGGTCGGAGCCTGGCCCGAGCCCGTGAAAAAACTGCTCTACCCGGCCCGGGCTTTCGGGTAAGCCCGAGCCCTTGCAGTGCTCTAGTGCGTGCATCTCATTTCTGCTTCACTTACGCCGGTGCAAACAGGAAGCGGCCTCGTACCTGACAGAATCTCGACTGTTTAGTGTACTAGCGATGCAGGAATGAACTCCAGTCTTGTTCAGTGCATAGTGCACATAATCAATTTCGCAGGAGGCGTGAACTCCGACGAGAACTGTCAGCGCCTGCAACAAGAGTTTCCTTACGCTGTACTGCGCACAACAGTAATCCATGCTTGGCGGCTGTCTGTTTCGTGCATTCTGTTTCGAGTCGGTGGAATTTCACTGCTGGCATCAACCTCTTCGTGTGTACATTGCTGGTTGGGATTCCACAACACAACAGCAACTACCAGCCTTGCGTAATTGCTGGTTTGGGATTCAACACAACAGCTAGTAACTACCAGCCTTCCGTAGGGGCGCAATCGCAAACAAGAGACGTTTCGCACGCAGACTAAGGCTACGTTCACATTTGGGAAGCGGCAAGCGGGCGGAAAGGCCAAAGCGGCTGGAAAATCTTTCCGCGCATGTCCAAGTTGTTCACATTTGTTTTGCTACCGCCGCTGCCGCTTTCGTCCACATCCATCTAGTCTGCGTACGTTTGTCGCGTGGTGGCGCTCATTATCGCATTATTTCGAGTGGTATGTTCATTCTTTGACCCACGTACCGTCATCAAAGTGATCATTTTACGCAACTTCGCGTGTCATCTGCGACCTTCGGTAAGTCCTCGTTGGCGTTCCGTGATTCTCCTCACACGGGCGCGGTAGCGCTGAGTCAGAGGTTAGTGCCTAGGCGTGATTATATTTCTTTAAATACCTTTATTTACAGTTGCTAATAACATTTCATCATTTCGTATTATTGTCGGCGCCTCCAGGACACCAAAGCGGCAACGGGAACACCAAAGCTAAAACCCTGGCTGGCCCTTGTCTTGGGGCTCGCCAAAGCCTGCGCGTCCTACGTGAGAACCTACGCTCCCAATCTATCGTCGCGACGAAAAGCACCCGGCGACTTCTGCAACATACCGTAGCACGTGCGAGGAGAATTATAGAGCGCCAACGAGGAATCTGCCTAACTATTGGCTGCCATGGAAGTGGAAGAAGAAATGGCTTTTATACTTCTACCTACTTGTTTTCTAGAAATGGACAATGAATAAACGGAAGACGCGAACACCTCGGAAACGGTGGTGGTGGGTTCGCCTGGCCTTGCAAAAGCGCGAGAAGTTGGGTCACGCCAAGGCTTCGTTCCCGCACCTCCGGTCGCGCGATATTGAATACTATCGCGAGTATTGGTGACAGTACGTTTTAGTACCACTCTTGTCGTAGAGCAAGGGCTGGTTCTTGATCGCGTCGATGAGCATTGCAGCCTGCACTTTTGGTGCCATGTTCAATTAAATTACGACCGGTTGTTTACATGCTAGTGTAGCTTCCGGTCGAGCAGAACGACTTCCCGCCGCGTTTCCGCTTCGCCATAGCGAAAAAAATCGGTCTGAGACCGATTTGGCTCGCCGCTTGTTTTTCTGCCTGTTTTGCCGCCTAGGCGGGTGGATTTCTGCAAGATTTTGCCGCTTCCGACAGCTCCGAGACCTAGTGTGAACGTAGCCTAAGATCCTGCGGCCTAAGATCCGCGGCCTCACCGGCACCTGAAGGGAAGCGGCGGAAATGTATACCGGAAATTTCGACCACCTGGGGTCTTTAACGTGCACCTAAATCTAAGTAACGGCCTCGACCATTTTCGCCTTCATCTAAAATGCGGCTGCCGCATGTTTTGCTTCAGAATGCGGCCGCCACATTCTCGTCCAAAACCTCAGAGAGTGTCAAAGCCTTGACAACACCCGTGACAGTTATTTTCCATATGCAGAAATGATGCGCTGTAAATGACCAACCCAAACAGAAGCGCCGAGGAATGAAATTGTGATAGTAGCACCGGTTCCTTGAATTATGTCGTGCGAAGCGACGAGAACAAAGGTGGGTAAGTGGGGCGGGGGGGGGGGGGGGGTTGCGGAAAAAAATTTCGGGGGGGGGGGGGGTTTGAAACCCCCCAACCCCCCCCCCCCCTGGCTACGCCCCTGCGAATGACCCTGCCGAGCAGTATCGCCAGCAGTTTCCAACGGCGCGACCTTGATGCGGCCCAATCCACTTCGACGCCGCAGCGCCGCCCCAATATTTTCCACGTCGGGCGCCTCACTGCAAAGCATGCGCCGCCCCAGCCTGCGTCCCACTCGACCATATTCTTGTGCACTCTAGCCTGACAAACACCGTGACAGTTTTTTCCATATGCAGACATGATTCGCTGTAAATTATCAACCCAAACGGAAGCGCTCAGGAATGAAATTGTGATAGTAGCACTGGTTTGTTGAATTATGTCAGCGCGAAAGACGAGAACAAAGGGTGGGTAAGTGGGGAGGGGGGGGGTTGAACGCCCCCCCCCCCCCCCCCCCGCCTGGCTACGCCCCTGGTAGAATGAAAGCCCACACTGCGACCGCAATGCACGCGCAATCACCGAGCGGTATTAGAAAATAATAAAAAATAGATAAAGGAGAGAAAGGAAAGTAATTTATTCTTAAGGCACAATACATGTCATATGCAATTATGAACACCATTTGATCGGTCTGAACGCAAATACCAGCGCGCGAAGTAGTACGAATGACCCTGCCGAGCAGTTTCGTCAGCAGTTTCCAACGGCGCGATCTTGGTGCGGCCCAATCCACTTCGACCGCAGCGCCGCCCCAGTATTTTTCCACGTCGGGCGCCTCACTGCAAGCACTGCTACACTGTAGCACTGCAAAGCATGCGCCGCCTCAGCCGCTCGTCCCGCTCATCGTTCCATTACGGGGGCTAGTTCCATGGACTCCTGAGAAACTCTATGCACGGACTAGTTAACAAAGAGCAAGCAAATCGAACGCACTTTATGACGTACATCTGGCTCTTGCAGTTGCTTCCGCCGCATGCAGTAAGCAAATTCATGGCCTTTGAGATGCGTATTCATTACCGCGAGGACGGTGGGGTGTCGTTGGGTCATGGACACCACCTTGGTGCGCGCACTTCTTTATTCTATGGCGCGCACATGCAAGCAGCGCGAGTTTTCGTCGAATTCGTGTACTGTGGTGTTGGCTTGGTTCTCGTATCTTGTACTTGTTTAGAAGCTCTGAGCAGTGCTTTGAGTTGCGTACATTGCAGTGGGCCAATGGATACAGCCTCTAGTACACTGTAGCTATAGTGCCTAGAGCTACCGGGAGCTATCGATCGCAACGCAAAGGTGAGTGTAGCTGCTACTAGTGTTGTGCGATTGCCCGTTCTTTTGCTGAGACGTGTAGGAACAACCGGTGGTATAAAGTGATCTCGAAATGCCAGCGAGTGCGAGACGGTCTCTCCAGATTCGCGTGATCCATTCAATTCGTACTTTCGATGGACGCTGCTGCAGTTCCTTTAGTTTCTTGGAACAGTAGCTAGATTGCCACTGTTAGCGATGTGCAATAGGCGTGTGTTCCCACTTCTTTCTTTAGTCGCGATGTGAAAAAAACGGCCGGTAGCTCCTAGCCGGCAACACATGCATACATGTGCTCTCAGTTGAATTAGTGCCGGCAAATGCGGTCTCATTGTGTCTTTTTTTCTGCGCCTCTATGAGATGACTGTATAAGCTTTGCTTCTCCCATTTACTTATGCGGAGGTCACGGGATGGTTGTGCTGTTGTACTCAAGCAATGTGGTCGCCCACACGGCTGCATTTCATTCCCCGGTTCACCGCTGACCGCTCGAGTCACGCCAGCACCTTCCGTTTGTGGCACTGCAGGTAGCGACGGCGTACTTCCTTCACTCAGAGCTCTTATATGTAAGCTGTGGAGTTATGTTATTCCATGTGTACGTTCTGATCGAGCAGGCAAACCAACCCACTTGACTGCTGCTGCTGCTTACGGGTACTTACGAAAGTAAACATACACGAGTGTATGATCAGCTCATCGTTCTATGTATACACGTCCGTTGCTTTCGTTGTTACATCGCGTTCGTAACTTTGCGCAGCAAGAATCCAGATGAAACAGGCACCGTGTCATTGGCCTTGTTGCTGTTTTCGTCTGCGCTGTCGGGCTGTTTACAGCTAAAGTACTTTTGCACTGTTGCATGAGGTGCATATGTTTCTATTTGTGGCAGCAACATTGTGAAGTGCTCTAGGCCCAGACCTCTGGCTGTGTGTACAACACTTGTCTAATTTGTTTCACTGTGCTGCAGCTGTCTTTACAGCTTTTGATGATTTCTTCTGCTTGCACCGTATATTTGTTGGGCCAACTGTAGGCACCATTGCAAACTTTTGGTTACACACTCGAAGCAATAAAACGATACCTTAGAAGTGTTTTACCAAAACAATTTTTCAAATTGTTTTTTTATTAGAGGCGATAGAAGTGGTCTAAATTATTCCGGAGTCTTCCACTATTGCGTGCCTCATAATCAGAACGTTGTTTTGGCACGTGAAACCCCATAATCTAATCTTTTCTTGCCTTCTCACATACCGGAGCTAACGTGGCTACCAGAGCCGAGAGATGTACTGTGGCATCAAGCCCCACCTCCTTTTCTTCCTTCTCTTCTTTTCTTGCAATGCTGCACCTTCTGCATTGGATGATTAGTAATGGTGAGTGATGAAACAATCACTGAAAAGAGGCTTCTGGGCATGTGACAGTGAGTCTGGCAGGGAGGGAAGGGGCATGGTGTTTGGATTGGGATTTTATACTATGCAGACACAATTGTCAGCACGTCATGCGTACGTTATGCTTGTTTGTTAAATATGGCCAAAACCTGGTGAAGGGCCCTTTAAAAACCCAACTTAACAGTTCCTTGTTGACAACAAATATAGCCGAAAGTACCGATTGCTGCTGGTTTGCTCAGTCAAGAATCTGGTATGCCATTTGCTAGGGGCATGCTTGTTGGTTCTAATGCTGGTGCTGCTGCTGCAGAAATGGATTTAATTAAAAGTGGCCTGAGTCATGTATGACACCCTAGCATTATCATGCTAGACAGGTAGCAAGGCTTGTCCACAGATCTAACCTTTGATGCTTACAGTTAACTGTTGTGAGTTACCACAATAATTAAACCCATATTTAAAATCGTGTTGGCCAGAACACTTGTAATATTCTATTGCACTTGATGCCTGGTGCACTCACAAAGCACACAGGAGGAAAAGAATCTAGAAAACTTGTTTCTCTTTTGTGTGTTGGATGCTGTGTGCATTTTGAGTTTACGGCCGTATCAACAAATTTTATTATTATACGTGGTTCCTGCAGCGAGCATGTGCCATGAATGTGCAAGTAAAGTCTGCTCCAAACCTCATGTAGGTTTCAACATTGCACTTGATAATATGGTGCTTTGATGAAAGAAAACAGCGCTACCTTCATTTTTTTTTTCATCTCGAGATGAAGTGCTGAGAGTGTGTATATATTGAGAGTAGGTGCCTTGGGGATTTATCCCTATTTTAAAGGAAGTGCACCGATCGGCCTGCTGACCGCTACAACTGCTGATTAGTAGCACCTATTACTAGTACTAATTAATGAATTAACCTATTGGTCTGCTGGCAGGTACAAACTGCTCATTAACAGCAACAATTAGTGGTAATGAACAAATCGTATAAATAATTAAAAAGTCAAGGGGCACTTTTTCCTACGTGGGTGAATACGAAAGCATTGCTAAACCACCAAAGGTCGAGGGTTCAAGTGCCTTAATTAACTATCTTAATTAACACCAAGGGTAGTGGGTTCGACTGCCACCAAAAGTCGTGAATTCGAGTACTTCAACTCTATTATAATTAACTAGGCCTTAATTCACTTTAATTAACGCCAAGGGTAGTGAGTTCGACTGCCCTAACGGTCATGGGTTCCCGTGCCGTAATGAACATCATAATTAAACGTGACAATTCATTCTACCTTAACTGTGCCTTAATTAACTTCGCCTTAGCACCACAGGTCGTGGGTATGATTGCCTTAATTAAGTATATGTTAATTAACTGGGCCTTAATTCCACCATAATTAACACCAATAGTCGTGGGTTCGACTTACAACAATGGCTTTCTTAATTAAGTGTGCCTTAATTAATTTCACCTTAATTCACTCTGCCTTAATTAACTTTGCCTTAATGACGTCATCAACTGTCTCGATTGGCTCCCTTGAATTTTCGGACCATCGTATGGTCAGGCCAAAGCCGCCTACGCCGGATTTTCCGCTTCATGAGCCATAAATGCATTCACATGAATAATTAATCAGTACTAATCAGCAATGGCTGAATAGTGGAGCGCAGCGGATGGCCAGAGCTGCTGCGGACCTGGACTAAGGACTCTAAAGGCTGATTCACACTACGATGACACAAGAACGATTTTGGTCTGCCGACTGATGACGCGAGCAGTTTACAGGACGGGAAACACTGTGGCCAATGGTTCAAAGGAAGGAAAACGCTGTCTCCGGACTGCTTTCACGCCGATCTTGATTTTCGGGAACAAGAAAAAGCCTGCCAGCGACAGGTCAGGACTGCAGGGGGGCTGGCGCAGCTTTTCGAAGTTGTGCTTGGCCCAAAATCGGTGCCCTGTCGGCGTAGTGTGAATCAGCCTTAACAGCGCACTCTGGGGGAGCACAGCAGAATTTTCACATCTCAGTAAAGTTTTTCAATCGATCTGCTAAATGAAGGCTATACAAACATTAAAAAGGCATTAGAAAACTTTTGTTGCGTTTGTAAGTTGCGAAGTTGGCAGACCCGAGTGCCTTCGCCAACGCAGAGCTGCACCCGCGTAGAGCTACCTGCTGGGCTCCCGCCCTTTGGTGGCAAACCGAGGCTGGGGGGCCCGCGATATACAGCACCTATGGAGAGTTCAACAACTGAACGTAGTCTAGTAACGTTTAGCCTTGATGCCTCAAGGTAGCACACGAAGGTCTATTGGCCAGTTGCCTGCTTCAGCCTGCTTCCAAGATCACGTGCTGCGTGATGCCTGTGGTTGAAAGGATGGCTCTAGTTTGCCATCACAGCTGTGAGTGGTGCTGGCTAGCACTCCCACGGCTAGATTTAGTACACTTGCGCAATTACAGAAGAAAGCTGACATTAGCACTGTGGAGAGGAGGGCAGCAATGCTGCATGGTCGATTATCTCGACAGAGATGCAAGCATGAGTCATGTCGGATGGTAACTGATTGCGCCTTTATTGACTCTATCTTCTTTAACCCTTTCAGGGCTTTTTTAAACCTTCAGAATCATGAAGAGTGTATTGCTGCAGAAAAGATAAAAATTTTCAACTTAATGAAGTGTGCGTAATGTGGGCTCCATGCAAGAATTCTCAATAGAGTCATTAGATATGAGAACATCAACTGTCTCATGTCTAGCATACTTAGAAAGCACCCGTCCAACCACTTGAAATGGATGATGGAGTTAAAATATTGTGAAAAACAATGAAAGAAGAGGACCCGCTGCATATGACGCAGACACCCAGCCGTCTACCTTTGAAACCGCTTTACTAAAACACTGCCCACATATTATTGAATTTTTCAGTACAGGTCCAGAGAAGTGGTTAAGATGCTTGCAACACATTTAAGAAATTAATTATTTTCAGAGCCCTTGTCACGGCAAGCTTGAATCGCTTCGATGGCCCCAAAACGGACTGCTTTCACGCCGATCTTGATTTTCGGGAACAGGAAAAAGCCTGCCAGCGACAGGTCAGGACTGCAGGGGGGCTGGCGGCAGCTTTTCGAAGTTGTGCTTGGCCCAAAACTCAAGCGCGCAGAGATGTGTGGCCGTTGAGCATTGGCGTACTGGAACTACCAGGTATTGAGAGAAAGAAGGAAAAAAATCGACCAGATGGGAAGGCTGCGCATGGTGTGTTCCACCGAGGAGCAGGCTGCGTTTGAGCAACGGCACCGTGAACTCGCTTCGGGAAAGGGCTCGTCGCCGACTTGCCGAATTCTAGCGCGAGGGCTTCCGAAGCGCAGCCGAAACGTTACCGAAGAGCCGCGGACCCAAGTTGTGGGAGCGAGACCTTGAGGCCAAATGTCAGTGAAGAGCCGCTGACCCCGAGTTTAGGGCAAACGAAGCAGAACGCCTTGCCACAGCGTCATCTTGCCACAAGCTTCGCCTACCCCCATTTTCACGACAGGGGAAGGGCTGGTAATTTTTCTTAATCTCTCGAGCATATCCACATAATCCTCAGCACAGTAGCCTGATGCGCTGCCCATTCGACCATTAACCAGTGAGCCAGGTAGGCGGGAAAGCGTCAGATACAAATTTTGCATAGATAGAAACTAGAAACATACATGGATTCCTTGGCCGCCCAGAAAGTGTATGAAGTACTCTAAGACTGCTAACGCATAAAGCAACAAATCCTTCCTTTGGAGATGATTGGTGATGTTAATGCTAATTAGCAATCCATTTTATGATGGGTGTATAATTGGTGATATGTTTTAATGAACAGCACATACCCAGTGACCCAAGTTTGCGTGAATGAGGTTCATTGAAGAGAAGCACAGTGGCACATATCCAGTAGTGACCTAAGTTGCTCTCAAAGAGGTTCATTGAACAGCGGCACATATGCAGTGGCGGATGAGCAGTGGAACAATTTGGCTTCAAAGAGGTTCATTGAAGAACGTCACATTCCCAGTCGCATATACCCAGCTACCCAAGTTGGAATGCAACAGATTAATTCGAGAGTGCACGTACCCAGCGGCACATCACCTGCCCAAGTTGATGTGAAAGACGTCTATTGAAGAGTGACACACACTGTGCACATATTTAGTAACCCAAGTTGGTCCAATGGTTGGTTTCGAACACAGCACACTACCCATTCGACCAATGACTATCCAGTGACCCAAGTTTGCAGGAAAACATTTACATACACTCACAGGCAATCAGAATGACACCGAAAAATGTGTGAGTATCTCAAGATGGCTAGTCCGCATTAAAATTAACTTGGGCAGGCTATGAATGCGTAGGCCAGGTGATCTGTTAGAGTTACCGAATGGGTACGAAGGGAAGGGATGTGCAGTCATGGCCAGCAGACATTTAGATGGTGTGATGAAATGAGGAAATCTACAAGCATACGATGGCATCAACCAGGCGCAAGACTGGGGCGATTGGAGATCGCCGAGAGAGATCTTCATCCTGCAGTGGACATTTAACCCATTAGCTACCAGCGTGTCATGCAGGTCACGCAGATGTGCACGAAGCATTTCAATTTGTACAGGTTAAAAAAACCGTGCCCAACTTGCCCTAAAGGGCCTTTTGAGAGCTTAGGACACAGCTTACAGACACCAAGTGGCACAAATTGTCTGTTTATTTGGGAGCTGCTCAAGAAAGGTGGGAAATACTGGCTTGCAATTCGGCACGTCAAGATGCAACGTTTGCGTGGGTACATGTATTTTTCTTTCAGTATTTATTTCAGTTATAGCATGATCCACATGTCTCTCTATACCTCATGCTATACATGACTTCCAGTAATAATTTGTGAGAGATTGATGTTAGTTTATTTTGTGTACGAGCATGTTATTGTGTGTGTTGCCATATGGTCATTCTGGGCCTTTGGGCTCCCTTTATTGGGCTTCTTCGAATTTTCGGAGTTCTGGTAGCCTGCTGGCAGCCAGACGGCAGCGAGCTAGTTCCGGTTCTGATAGGAAGTCACGTGGGCTGGGATCCCAAGACGACCCGGAGCTGCCCGAAGTTTGGAAAATCGAACGCCGGGACAGCACTGGCCGCAGGGAGAAATGTAAACATGCTACATGCTACCAGCATGGCAGCAACCGGCGCGCACGTGGCGTAGTCGGCCCATTTCTGCGTTGCCAACTTGGAAATGTATAAGTTGCATTTAGGAATACGATCACTTTTGCGAGATTTCGCACGACTTGGCACAGGACGCTCACTGTGCAGCTCACTTAGCACAGCGCAATTAACGGCATGCGATGTGTCTGATTCCAAGACATGAAATCGCATCTATGTGATCCATCGCTTGAGGATGCCTGCTCATAATGCGATCACGTCGGCCACCGGCGACATTTGACATCATTTGACAAGACACGAAAAAGCAGGATATCGGGTGTGTCTTATATGCATAAAATTATGACATGCTTAAATTCGATGTTCAAAAAGTTTGGTTCGCCTGATGGTGCTTCTCTTAATTCTGCTCCTGTGCTGAAGGAGCTGGGACTGCGGCTGGCGCGTGAAAATGCACGCCGCCTGTAACCAAAGAAAAGCTTCACACGAAAAATAGTATTGATCGATCATGAGAGCAATAATAAAGCTAATGTATGTGTGGTCATTGCTCATCTCAACCAGTGCAATCCTTTAACATCAACGGCCTATATATATAGGTTAGAACGCATCGGTTTTGAGCTGCCATCCAAGATACGACGGAGAGACGGAGCGAACACGGGTTAGCTGCGATGCCTACACTAACTGCAGAAAAAAGACATATTGCCACATATACGCGAACAATGTGAAAAGGGATACCACCAGAAAATTACATGAACTGAAAAGGCACTGCAATAGTGTGGAATGAGCGTCTACAACTTCGACAACTTGCACGGAACACGATGAAGATACCATGCAATATGAGTAGCATGATCGAGAGCACAGCGTGCTGTTCACGTCCGCAGATAGCGCGTAAGCATTCCGGTCTCGGCGCTTAAGGAGCAGTAGGAAACAAAAAGAACGTGCACGATAACGGAGGCGGCAGATTTCCAATTGGTAACGTCCTTGGCGCCTCCCGCGTTTGACGATGGCGGCAAGGCGTCCAGAGGAGGACCTAAATAACGACTCTGCTATCGTAGCCCTTCTGGGACAGCCACGATGGCAATCAGGCAGCCGAACAAACGCTGCAGCGAATGCCCATACAGCCATGGCCGACGAATGTCACATGGCAAGAATTTCTTTGGAGAGCGTGGATGCGAGTCCAAAGGCAGTGGTTAGCTTGTGACGGATGGAACACGAACGAAGAATGTCGTCGACGACTTTGGACAGAAAGAGCGACCACGCGGTCAGCAGCTGTCGGGGAGCGCCGTGGTGAAGAATAACGTCGTAAAGTAGGAATTCCGCAACGTTGGCACAGCTTGTCGAGTGCCCGCGTGATCGTATCGTGTCGCGTAGTCCGTAGCGACGGCAATCCAAGTCAGAGATGTTGGGAATGGCCCGACAAAGCGGTATGTCGCTGGCGAGCGCTCAAGACTCGTCGGCGCACAGAGCGGTCTTCCGTTTGCTCCGAGATGTCCAGCTGATGAAGCTGTTCGAGGACAGTGGAACGGCGATTACAAATAGTAGATCTGGGCCATCCATAAGATGACGCTCTCATTTAATTGTCGTGGCTGGCTGGCTAAATCGGATATCAGACACATCCGCGAGAGTAGCCGGAAGCAGATCCAAAAAGTAAAACGATCGCTGGCTGGTTCTGGGGCAACCTGAGAAAAAGGTGCGGCCAAACAAGTATGGTCGAAACTTTCCGACAGCCCAAACCAGTGCGAGGCACTCGCGCTCAGTGATCGAAAATTTGCACTCCGAAGAGGAAAGAAGGCGACTGGCATAGGCGATGACGCGATCGCGTCATCGCCTATACTGAAGCTTCCAGCACGCTCTGGAGCCCGCAGGGTACGGGGCAACCTGTAAAAAGCGAAGGCGCTCTTGGCTCTGGCGCCCGCAGAGAACATCCAGAGAGCTAGCCAGAAGCTTCCAGCACGAGTAAAACGATCGCGCGGTGGACGTAAATCGAGACGACCCATTGTCCAACGCCAGCCCGTGGGTATGAAGTGCACGTGCTTTCAGACGACGGGATAATCGTGCGCTGGACAACACTGTTACAACAATTGTAAGCGCCGTACACAGTGTAGAGCCCATGTCATCTGCAGACAGATATTCCCGTGCTCAGTAGGAGAGGACCAAAGTGCCTTGTCCAGATGCTGTTGCCCTATATAACTGCTTTATGGGAGGCACAGACCAGATGGATGCAAACATAGGGGCCTACCAGATTGCAATTCGCGGCGAGAAATGGTGGTGGCTAATATTCACTTGCCTTTGGGATGTGGCCATAAGCAACGGTTGGGCGCTTATTCGCAGCACAGGGTCCAACATCACTCAGCTTGAATTCTGGAGGCAAAAAGGCCAAAGATACCTCAGAAGATGGGACAACAAGCCGAAAGGACCTGATCTCAAACAACGTCAAAGCCTTTTGGCGTTGCTTTTTGTAGTGCACGATATGACAAAGTGGCTCACTTTGTTGGAGCTGTACCCAACGGCAAAAGGCGCTGGTGGGCTAGGAGGCAATTGCAACAGCACAGTGCACTAAATGTGACATTGGCATTTGAATCCTATGCTTCGAACCATACCATACTAATTAGGTGTCCCACAAGTCCCTAATTATTTTTGTTTCGATGTGTCAAGGCCAGAAACAGAATTTGTCATGTGCTTTTTGCTGTAGCATAGGGGCCCAGCGTGACCATATAGTCACGGGCCATATTTTGTAAACTAAAGGCTCGTTCACACCGGAGGCGGAGCGGCAAAGCGGCCAAGCGGGCTTTTCAAAGCGGCGAGGCGGCGACCACGCGGGCCTGTTCAGACCAGACGGCTTGCCTGGCTGCCCGCGCCGCCGAGGAGGCGGAGCATCGAGCGCTTTCGCGGGGGACGTGTCGCCATCTCGTGGCACCGGTCGACCGCCCGTGCCCAGATCTCGCGCCGAGATACACCAGCGCCACCGTCGTCTGGCGTTCTGATTGGCTGCGGCAAAGCGGCGAGCTTGGGCGGGCGGCAAAAATCGGTCTGGGGGCGATCGGACTAGCCGCCTCGTTTTCCGCCCGCTTTCGCCGCCTGGAGAGGAGGTTTTCCCCGCTTTGCCGCTTGGCCGCTTTGCCGCTCCGCCTCCGGTGTGAACGAGCCTTAAGAGCACGTTCACAATGAAAGCTTTTGTGACTTAGACGCAGATACGGTACAAAATTACATTTGTTGCGATAAAACACGAAGAAAAAGAAACCGGTCTTTAATGGGTTAATGGGCTGATAGTGAAGACCTTGCGATCTTATAATTGGCTTGTATTAGTGTACACCAATAGCTTCAAAAAGTGTCACTATGTGAAATGAAAAACTTAAGCCTGAGATATGTACTGCTTAAATTTGAGATACATTCAAGCCTGCCATGCACCAACCTTACACAGAGAAAGGGTTGCCCTGCTTTCCAGTATTCAATGTGCATTGTCCTCTGTAGTCCTTTACTGAACCGAAATGTTTGTTTTGTGTTCCATGGTTATGCAATGTAATCTGCATCTTTTTTATTGATGTATTTGTCACTCGATGATGTAGCAGGACTTCATTTCCTCCAATAATTTTCTGCAGGCATGATGTCACAAAAGCTATGAGCCTGGGCATCACTGTTACCAAAGCGGCATGCCACACTCCTTCCAAAGTCATCACTCAAGTCGAAGTTGGCACGCAGTGCAGCTTGCCTCTGGCTGACAAGTCTAACGGGTGCTCCTTGAAAGCATGGAGCGTGTCAAGGAGCACGCAGACTATGGAGGTTGTGGATCAATCAAGCTGCAGCTCAGGTTGGCAGTAACCGGCACTTCTCTTACTTTTGATTGCTTGTCTGAGTTTGTGGTAAATGGCCAAGGGGGGGGGGGGTCTGCCTAGCTTGGTATGTATGACATTATATGTATGCATGGCATAGCTTGGTATGTACAGCCTAGCCCACTTACAATACCTGTTTTAACAATATATTGGATATAACAGTGAGCAGCCAATGCACTGTGATTTTTTGTTTGTGTTCTATGGTAAAATAAACCGTTTACGACAATGCTCCCACGCCACATTATCAGTTATAACAATTAAATCTGGCTACTGGTGTGTCTGCTGAAAACAAAAATGCAAAATCCTTGAGAAAAAGAATGCGAGCTGCTTCGTTACACTCGCCTTTGTGCTGTGCACCCCACATGGCACGCCTTCATCGCATTGACAGGTCTGGCCATTTTGAGCTGACAAGCGCAGGGCATGCAATGCATGCTAATGATCGCTCTGCTAAGTATTACATCCCTACACGCCGCGGAAAGAGCCCAAATTTGAAACCAAATGCCGTTTGCCCTTCTCTTTGTGGGCGCCACGCTTCCAGCTAGAAAGTCTAGATATATCGCGCTAGTGTGCCTACGTGCATGGCAGTGCTGTGACGTCACTCATAGTGACACATGACTTCGAGAATTATTGAAGGATGCATCAGTTATTTGTTTATATGTTGCTTCAATAGACAAATTGTTTATAAAAATAATAAAACATACAAACCGGATGTCCACGTGTTTTTCCTTCACTTTGTACCATAGCAAGAGAGATATACTTAAGTTTCATCTGCTTGTTCCCACGTCATGCAGTCTCGCCTGCAGAGAAAGAAACTTACTTCATTTTTTATCGTGTTCCAGTGCCGCGACCATACTCTTTCATCCTCTCACGCCGCCTGCCCCATTGCTCGTGATTGTGGCACTGATCAAGTGTTCTTGTGAAGAGCATCAAACGAGACAAATGCAACAGTTTGTGCGCCAGACCGTCACCGGAGTGTGCCACTCAGCAAAAATGCGCGCAAGAGAGAAAGAAAAAAAAGTAGAAGGCAGGGCCTGTGATGTAAGTGTCATGTGATCCTCTGGCTCTGGTTTGGGAGAATGGAGGGAGAGAATTTCGCCAGCGGAGGCTTGATGGGCAAGTGGAGAGAGAGTCGGTGTGAATGTTGACAGTGACGCTCACCTTCTTAAATTGTAGGTTCGCGCCACTTCAAATATTTATATCTCTGCTATTAATGAACTAATTTGAAAAGTTGTTGCTGTAGAACACTCCTTAGAGGGCATGTAACAACTTCCAGTGTTAACCAAAATTTGCTATGTGGCCTGGTGAGGGGCCCTTAGAAAAATAAATGAGTTGCTTCATCACGCCTTCTCGCATCCTTTCGTTGCAACACATCGCTTGCATTGTGCGCACCTCCCTTCCACCCGCTTGCCATTCAGAGCTGGGCGGGGTAGGGGGGACACAAAGGCGTACTGTGCAAGGTGCATGGCAGAAAGACAGGTGGCAAATTGGCTCTTGCTTTATCTTTGTTTCAGGCTATGTGATGAAGGCGTACCATGAGGGTGCGCGGCACAAAGGCGGTGTGGCGACGAAGCGGCTCGCATTTTTTTCTTTTCCTGGATTTTGTTTCCTTTTAGTTTCAGGGCAGACACCCAGTAACCGGATTTTTATAGCCAATAATGCACCATTGGGACATTGTAGTAAGTGGTTATTTTACCTCAGAAGACACACAAAAGTTGATCGTGCGCCAGCTGCTCATTGTTACACATCCGAGCATTGTTAAAAGCAGTAATGCTATAAGTGAGTTTGACTGTACTTCTTTCTATCGAATTAAAATGTTTGAATGTTTGTCCCTTTGCCTTCTTTTTTTATGCAACCGATTACTGTAGGATCGCGGTGATACGATCATGACCAATACCAATTTAGGGATGACGCGAATTTTTTAAAAGTCCCAGCCCAAGTCCATTAAATAAATTACAACTAGAGTTTCAAACCAAGCTAAATGAAAACGAGAACTGAACCTGAATTTTTGCCGGAACTGGAACTGAACCGAACCCGTACTTTTTCCGCCATTTTGGAACTGAACCCGAACCGGAACGAATCGAAGGAACTGTTCCGCACCACTTCCGGGAACGGAGATTTCGAGTAGAGCCGTCTGGTAAAGAGAGAACAGAGAACTTTATTTGCTCGAAGCATTGTTGAGAAAAACGGGAGACACTGACGAGAGATAATGTGGCAGCATCGTCGTCCGCACGCTCTGCACATCCGATAGAACCATCATAAGTAGATTTTATCAAATATCAGCCTCTTATAGTCACCATTTGTCGCAAGAAATCGGCGCACGTATGAAAAGCCTATGCGGCTTGAATAAGCACGCCGGCGTGCGCCGTAGAAGCCTCCAAACGATGGAGAAATCGACTTGCAGAATGCGTGTAGCCTTTACAGTGTTAAGTAAATCCATCTCCACTTTTCCTCATGGGCGGCAGCGCCGCGTCGAGAGAGGCGACTTGAATTCTGGAACTTGTTTATGCGCCTGACCAGTATTGACGTGTGCCCGGCGGGAAAGTGAGAACACTGTTGTACAGTGGATGCTACGACGTGGCACGTCGTATAAAAGGAAGATTAGCGCTGTCGCCGTTGTTTCCCTATAAATCAGTGAGTAATTATAGCCGTTCCTTCCCACTACCGGTCCTGTTAGCAGGTGGAAGGTGGGGAGAGTGAAATCCCTCTAAATGCCACCTGCCACGCTTCACAGGTGGATGCTGACGCTGATGCCGGAGAGTTTTTGACTGCTAACAGTGGTAATGCTCTCACGTTAAAGCTAAAACGCTGTTGAAACTAATAGGTACATGAAAAGCGTAAAATATGTGTGTGTGTGTGGCGAAATTTGATGATACCAAAAGATGGGATGGGCAGCAGGCTCTCTGCTACCCAGCGAAGTTGCCTGCCCGCCAAAGAGGCTGCCCACTTGCTAGTAGGCTGCCTGCCTGCCAGCCAGAGAATCAGGCGAGAATGCACGATTTGGAGAATGACCCGTCATTGCTGGCCAGAAGGTGGGGGAGCGTCGGTGGCATCGAGGCACTTCCCATTGACCAGGAGGCTACATGCCCCATTTGGAGACTAGGTGCGGCCCATCACTGGTCGGCGAGGAAGTGGAGCGCAAGGCGGCACCGCAGCGGCTACGTAGAGCCATTGTGTGTTTTTTCCTCAAGAAAACAACTGCGGAGTATGAAAACTGCAGGTTTATGAGCGAAGAGTAAAATAAGATTGAATTATATTAATGAACTAAAATAAACGAATAAAATAAACTGCGGCCATAAAGAATAATGCTTTCACATTCACACACGTAAGCAGCCTATTGTCTCTGCGAACCTTTTATTTGCTTCAGCTAGTGTTGTAATCATTGGCCTCCCATGGAAAACATTTTGCAGTGGATTGTAGTTGTTGGCCAAGTCAAAACATTTACAAAAGAAAGCTACGTCATGCGTCTGTTTTATACCGACGTGACAGAGAAACGAAACGCAGCACACAAGAGTAAAAAAAAAATCTTTTTTTTTTTTCGCCGAACACGTTTGAACCGGCTCGAACCAGAACGGAATGGTGCTCGGAAATTGAACCCGAAAAAATTCTGGTTCGACACCCTACTCACAACACGCTGAATTTCGAATGTTGCAAACCACTTTTGATGCCGCAGCAGATGATGCAAACAGTCAAACCGCTGCAAGGATTCTGGCAGAGCTGGCCAGGTGCCCCGGCACGCAGGTAGCCACAGAGCCGCAGATCTCTATTGCCGTTCTCATTTCTATTGCCAGGGTGACTTGCATCACTCTGCCATGACTCCCCCTCCCCGGAACAATAAACACTGCTGCTTTGGGCAGTAACAAGCAACTTGTTGGCAGTTTTCAAGTACCTTTTAACTTTATCAGGAGGCGGCAACCACTTGCAACACCTCCCCCCCCCCCCCTCGTATTGTCACATCAGCAAGATTGGTGGCATTCGCTTCATTTCTGTACTCCACGCCTTCCATCGTCTTTGGCACCTAGTGACAATATGAAACTTTTCTACCTTTGCCCACTGGGGTCAACATCGGTCTTTCCTTCTAAGTACCCGTCGAGGCTTTTCAGTTCCGAAGCTCTTTGTTGCTACCCGCCGCGGTCGTAGCAACAAAGATTGGCGTTGCGTTGCTAAGCCCGAGAGCGTGGCATAGAATCCCGGCCGCGGCAGCTGCATGTCGATGGGTCAAAATGCAAAAACGGACGTGTGCCATGCATGGGTGTATGTTAAAGCACTCCAGGTAGTCGAAATTAATCCCGAGCCCCCCACTACGGCATGCCTCATAATCATATTGCTACATGCATATTGCGTGTTTCTTGTGGACTACTACTACTTTTCATGAGTAGACCTTCGGTCGGTTATTGGAAAATTTCTGCGGGTGAAAAGGACCAAGAGAAGACCGTGTTCGTGACCCCTGATGGTCTATTTTCATTCAAAGTTAGCCATTCGGTCTATGCAACGCCCTAGCCACATTCGACGTATGATGGGACTCTTTCCTACAAGGGTTCAAATGGTCAGCATGCCTCTGCTACTTAGACGTGTTCTTGTATTTTTGCCTACATTTCAGACACACCTTGAGCACTTATCAGCTGTTCTTCAAGTCTTCCGCGAGGCTGGGCTCCAACTAAATTCCTCGAAGTGTCACTCGGTCGTCGACAGATTACAGTGCTGGGCCACCTCATAGACGCTTCCGGTATTCAACCAGACCCGAAGAAAATTCATGCTGTCATGTCTTTTCCTGGTACCTCAGTCTGTCAAAGACGTCCGAAGTTTTGTAGGACTCTGCTCCTACTTCCGATGGTTCATTAAGACTTTAAAGACTTCGTAGCGATTGCCGACCACTTACTGATCTTCTGAAGAAGGACGTGCCATTTATGTGGATCCCGCTCAAACTGCCACGTTGCCACCTGACAAACTTTTCACCACGCACCTATACTTGCAACTTTGACCCGTCCTCTGCTACAGAGGTCCCTACCAATGCCAGTGGTCACGGTATCGGAGCCGTCTTAGCCCAGCACCACAGGGACGTGATCGTGTTATCGCCTACGCGAGCTGCCTCCTCACAGCAGCGGCGG
>NW_023606588.1:0-40001 GCF_013339745.2 Dermacentor silvarum
ATTACAAACAGCTGCAGCACCACTCACCAAATCGATTCGTTGTGCTACAGAACAGGAGACCTAAAGTCCTAGCGCCGAGATCAGACCTAACGTTTGTTCGATCCGATCCTTGCCCCCGCGGCAGTCATATCCACGAGGACATGGAAACAGGTCATGCTACCAGGCCTCAAAAGCGAACTGGGTCTCCAGTAACTTCATCTCGCCCATATGCCAAAAACAAAAAGGAATTATAATTGCAATTCTGGCATCCAAGCGAGTACAGTGCGACAGTAGTCGCTGAACTAATTAGAGCATCATCACCATAGCTTTTTTAAAAGTGCCGCAGTGGTACTGTCGTTCCTTGATTTCTGCTTCAACAGATTTAAATTGCTTAACAACACATCTTAATCATGACTTCACCATCTTGCAAGAAACCTGGCTTAATCCCGAGAAAATGTCATTTTAGGGATTTTCGATGTTTCCGGTTAGATCTAGCTCCTTTCACTACGAGGTGGTTTTAATGATTTTGTCGTCATCTAAATTCTGTCATAAGGCGAAAATAGCTTTAGAACGTGAAATCTTGGCAGTGGACATCAGCATTCTATAGGCTACCGTTCATTTTCAAATACAAATGCTTATTTCCCTAGGAGCGTTCACAATACGCACCAATGGATAGTGCGCTTGCTAGCTGCAAAAATGAAGTCATCGTTACTGGGGATTTCAACTCGCATCACGTGTCATGGGGATACAGAACAGAGGCATGTGGTACGCGTCTATGGAACTGCACCACAGATAAATATCTCCTGCCTAAATATGGAACAACCTACATTTGTCCGTGGGTAATCTCGCTCAGTGTTAGATTTGACGTTTTCTAGTGCAAGTATTGCCGTGACATCTTGGACTACAGTTTATTTCTTTATGAAGAGTCATCTCCCAGTGTGCTCAGAAGTTTCATGCCCATTAACATCAGTCTAAACAAATGCAGAATATTTGTAATTTCAGGAAGTTTAAAGACTGCTGCGCTCCACTACTGAGTCATTGAACTATACTAATAGTAATAATGGAGAAATTGGCTTGAATATTTGTTCAGTGCTACAGTTGCCCCGACAGAAGTCTGAGTTCGTAATTCAGACAGCTAAGCGTACCTCATCTAGTCCCTGGTGTGGCATTGAGTACACACGAGTATATCGAAGAAGGAAAGCTGCGGAAAAACTTAAAACATATGAAAGTCCATAAAATTGGAAAATTATTCATTTTTTCCGGCAACCTTCAAACGTACTGTTAAACACGCAAATGATGAGTACGTTAAGAACATTTGATTATCTATCTAAATCCAAGAAAAACGCGCTTTATTTAACTACCCTCGTTCTAGAAACAGACCCCCAATGACCGTTAGTGTAGACTCACTCGTCTATACCTCACGGGAAATGCAGGCATCCTTATAACTATTGGCTAAAGGATTGGAGGACCGGTCACAGCGCACCTTCGTATTTTATGTTTTTACTCCTGCATTCTCGCACTATAGAGAGGTATCCTCTTCGCAAGTAGATAGGTTACGTTAACGTTGCCAACTACAGCACTGGCCCGGACGGAATAACAATGCAATGTAAAGATATTATTTCAAGAAGCCCCAAATGAGCTTCTGAAGTTGCTGGTAAGTAAAGCATGAATTCCACATGAATGGAAGATTGCCAAAATTATTCCGTTACCTAAAAAGCAAGGGGCAGGTATACTATCGACAACATAAAACCAATTGCGTTGTAATCAAACATAGTGAAACTTAGTGAAAGAGTGCGTCAGGGGCATATAATTGAATTTATTAAGAAAAATTAATTGTTGAGTCCCTGTAAAATTGGGTTTAGATCGCTATAGTCAATAAGGCACGCGCATGTAGAACTTTAAAGTTGCATTAACATCGCACTGCAGCAAAAACAGTAGGCGGCTTTAGTTACCTTAGATATATGTAAAGCTTATTACAGTATTCAATATAACATTTTAATAAATTGGTTAAGGGCCATGGCTTTCAAGGTTATATTGTAGCATGGGTGAATGAATTTTTAAAAGACAGGGAATTCTATAGTTTTCAAAGTAGCTTTTCTTCTAGTAAACACAAGCAAACAAGAGGTGCTCCTCAGGTATCACTACTTTCACCAGTATTTTTATTTTACTGAGTAGAATCCCCGTTCATCCCGGTGTCTGTACCTGCGTTGATAGTGACGACATTGCCTGTTTTGATATGGCTAGTGACATTTACTCCTTTTATGAAATTTTGCAGTCGTATCTAAGGGAACTGGAAAGCTGGCTGGATAGATTACACTTAAACCTGAATGCTAATAGATGTATCATCCTTGTTTTTCCCGTTAAAGGCCCAGTACGCCTATCGCTTAACTATCACCTAGAAGCTATCCCACAAGTAAGTCACTTGTGTACCTTGCAGTTATTTATAACGGATCTCTTAACTGGCGGCGGCATATTGAATATATTGCGACAAAAGGAGCTCGTGCATTGGGCATTTTGCGCAAGTTGAGCAATCAGAGAATATATGCGAGGGAAACCACTTTTGATGGTATACAAATATACGTTCGTCCGGTATTAGAACTTGGCTGTGTTTTATTCTCAGGTGTTCCACCATACAAGCTTCGGCCGCTGTCTTATTAGAACGAGAGGCACTACGTCTGTGCTTAGGCCTTTCAAAATACGTTGCAAATGCCGTACTATGCCTGGAAGCGGAATACCACCCATTTTATGCCGATTTCACTTTACGACCGTTCAGATTTTCTTAAGACTATATGAATCACCGTTAAGGGGTCCTCAAATAATTTTCATCTCCGATCCAGAATTATTTTTTCCCGTTTTTTTCATACACCACAGATCAGATTTGTGAAAACATTACTTCAGCCCCTAAATGTGCGAATTCGCGATGTGCTTCCTAATAATACGCATTAACATTTCCCGGAAATCAGGTTCGATGACATTTTCTCAAACCACGCGAAAACTACCTTACGGCATCTTAACCGGCATGTTACAAGACCACCTAAGCACCCTATGAACACACATTATCATTGCGACAGATGCATCACACTGCGAGGAAAAGACTGGCATTAAAATACTTTGTCCTGCACTCAACTGGTCTTTTTCTTTAAGGTTACCTCATTTTGTGCCTATTTTTCTGGCTTAGTTTCAGCTGTATTTCTAGCTTGAGGTTAGTTAAACCAAACGACTACAACAGCTGCTATTCTTACTAACTCACTATCTGTGTGCTCTTCCCTAAGCGCTACTAGTGATTCGCCCATGCTAAAACTATTTCACTTGCTATGTCCTGCCCATCTGCAATGTGTTTATTTGATTGATTTGCGTATGGTTTAAAGGTTTGTTTTAATGAAATTGCCGATTCACTCACAAATACATCACTTTTAAGCCCAGTTCTTCGTGTTTTACCGCTGACAGCACACATCACGGCGGCTAGATTTCGGATGTGATCATTCATGAAAGCCTTATCAAACCCAGTTCTGAATGCTTCTCCAGACTATACGTACCTGGCATTTCCCTGGCGTAGCGAATCCCGTAACACAAAGATGTTTGAGGTCTCTCTCACAAAATTACGTTGCCGCATTCCCTCCCTGAATTTCTCTACTTACACAGGTCGGGTTTGGTTCCCCTCTGGTCGTTTTGGAATGAGGAAGACACAATATATCACTTTCTTATATCTTGTCGCCTCTTTAATGCGGCAAGAAAGAAAGAATACTGGAAATACATTTTCGAAGAGTTGGCCTGGACGTAACAGAACCCATTATTCTTTCGTCATTTAGCCACAAGGATGCTTGGTCCGCTGTCCAATGATTTCTTACAGAATCCAACTGAATGCCCTGCTAAATTCTATCCTTTCTTTTTTCTGTACTTTTAAATTAATTATTATTCAATCAATCTGGCTTTACTGATTTTTTACCGATAATTATACGTTATACAGCGCTAATTCCATACATGTTTGAAGTTTATGCTTCATAATAAATTGGACTAATCCATCTATTTCTTAGCCGATCTCCCGTAGTGGGTAGGAGTCACATACGAGATAGGCAACAATAACAACAAAAACAACGACAGCAACAACCCGAGTGTTGTTTTAGAAGCTTGCTACGCTGGTCCAGCGACCCCTCAGTTCCCGACCCGGCCTAAGAGATGCCGGTTACCCTTAGGCCGGTGACTCCGGCCTAAGAGATGACCAACCCCAACAACCTACCGGGCTCAGGCAACCTTCCACCTGACGCTACCTCATGCCCACGAGACGTCGCAGCTCTCCAGCTCCGCCTGCCCACGTTCGGGCACAAGAACCTGCAGGTTTGGTTCGCCCAGGTCGAAGCAATCTTAGATCCGAACCACATCACCGCGGAGACTTCTCGGTTTCGCCACTTGCTTTGCAACCGGTCTCCTGAGGTGGCTCAAGAGGTGGCGGATGTCATCACTGCACCTTTGGGCAGTGCCCCGTACCAGCGACTTAAGCACTGTATTCTCGAACGCACCACGCAATCTGACAGCGTGCGCCTCCAGCACCTGCTTGCAGATCGCCGCCCCTGCCAGGAATTCAACAGCATGCGGCAGCTCCAGCGCACAAGCAACGTCGACTCGAACGATGCGCTGCTGAGGGAGCAGCGTTTGCCGCATTCCACGTCTTGGCTGCTGCAGAGGACTTCACCCTCGACCGCCTCGCCCACCTCGCTAATCGGGTCCAAGACGCGGCTTCTCCTTCGGCCGCCGCCTCTCTTCAACACGAGAGTCCTCAGTCATGTCCCGCTTAGAGTACCGGATCGACCAGCTCGCCGTTTCCATAGACGTCCTTCCGAGGTCCTCGCACAACCAGCGCGGCTCCTCACGTCATAGCCGCCGTTCACCTTACCCAAACTGTCCCCGCTCGCGCAGTATTCGAAGCTCACCTATTTGATGGTATCATCGGACTTTCCAAACACCGCGCCCACCAGTGCAAGTCCCCATGCAAATGGCCGGGAAACGCGCCGCGGATCACAGGCGGCGGCATGTGACCTCGCCTTACAACCCGGCTGCCTTTTCTTAGTCATGGGTCGCATTTCCGGCCTGCGCTTCCTCGCAGACACGGGTGCCGAGGTCAGTGTGCTGCCGTCCATCAACATGACCGCACTTCTAAGTCACCTGGACCTATATACGCTTCATGTGGTGAACTCTACCTCCATCGCTTCCACTGGCATCCGCACGCTGATCCCACCATGCCCATACGCTCGAATCCTCGAATACTTTCTTGAGGTCACGAGGCCCTGCAATTTAAATCAGCCACCAAGTGCAGCGTAACCCACCACATTGTCACGCGCTGTTCACCCGTCGAAACTCGTCCGCACCGCATCTTCGGTGAGCGTCTGGCCGCTGCTAAACGGCAATTCGAGCATATGCTCCAGCTGGGTATTATTCGCCCATCGTCCAGATGGAGTGGGCCTCCCCGCTTCATCTGGCACCCAAGAATGAACCGGGTGACTGGCGTCCGTGCGGCCACTACCGGGAGCTCAGTGCTCACACGGTCCACGATTGTTACCCCTCTCAAGCACCCACGATTTCACAGGCCACTTGGAAGGATGCAGCATCTTTAGCAAAGTTTTCATTGTCAAGGCATATATCACCAAATGCCCGTTGAGCCAGCCGAGGTCCCGAAGATGGCCATTACTACACCTTCCGGATTATTTGAGTATGTGCGCATGCCCTTTGGCCTACTCAACGCAGTTCAAACGTTGCAAAGATTCAATGTCGAGGTAACGCGCAGCTACCCTGCTGTATTTGCCTACATCAACGTCATTCTCGTCGCGAGCCCCACTCTACAGATCATGAGCGTCACCTCCAGAAGCTCTTTCAACGCCTTCAACAATTTGTGTGCTTCAATGCATAAAACAGTATTTTCTTAAATGAAGTAACTGGAACGCAAATCGATTTCATCGGACACTTTGAAAATGATTATCTCAAAACTAGTGCAGTCCTGAGAATACGTCCCAAATTGATACGCCTTGCGAACTGGCCGGCTATTATTCGTAGATTTAAATATGTGTCGTAAAGTAATTAGTTAAAGAAAGGTAATAATTGCGTAATTAAATTAATTATTTAAGCATTTTGATTTCTCGTGTAACTAATGGCCGCCTTATCGAGTGATTTAGATCAAGGGTTATAATTGTGGAATCCGCCACAGGGAATGTTTGAAAAAATGGACCTTGCAACAAAAAAGACAACGGTACATGTATACAGTATACGTATATAGGCATATTAAAATAGGCTAATATTTATTCGCTTAACATCGCCAGGAGGTTCTTGCAGCTAAGGCTGGCGACGTCTATTTATAGTTTTACGTAGTCATTGAGAAACCATGTAAACATTTACTTACAAAGAAACAGGTAGATGCGATACAATGATAGGGCACGAGAGCATAATTAAGCCGTAAAAAATAAGACGCTTGCTCACACACTTGAGAATTGCGGGGAGGGCTTGGGCAAGCCGTTGTTCGGTTTCATCAGGTTACTCGAATGGAGCAATAAAGTCACACGCGAGCTGCTATAGCCAGCCTTATTCGCCGGGATGGTGAAACGTGTATCGGTGACACCTCTGCTTCGCTCAGAAAACCTCAAATTGAAATCACAGATAGGCTTCTTTGAATGTATTTGGTGGATGGGTCTCTTCACTGTGCGCATGTCTGACAATCGTGGCGAGTATTTCTTTGACTAGTTTGATTCAGTAAACATCAGTTGTAAGCGAGCACCTGTCCTGTGTCCTATCTCGCTCCTGTCGATTATGTGTTCGTTCCCACACAATCTCATCGGTTCGCTCGTTTTTAAGGTTGTGCAAATATTCGAAACTTTCGAAAATGAATCGAATAGTCACTATTCACAAATGCGAATTTATTCCGGGTAGTTATCGAATACTTCGCATTGACAGCTCACTCGAACATTAATCGAACATCAGAGTGAAACAAAAAAATCACAGCATATCCACGGGGTGAATGATGATGAGTGGGCGAAGCTCCGGAGGGAATCATCGGATCTCCCGCTTAAGGGGACGCTAGCACAAACGCGTTAGAAACGTGCAGTACTCTCTAGTAAGGGGGAGCGGCCACAGCGTCTTACGCAGCCATTTACATGCCGGAATGTGCACCGCGTTTGCCGACGCCATCACATGACTGCTGAGAGTATACCCCCCGTATTCATAAACGCTCCTCGACTTGAACTTGACTTGCCACCGCCTTGGGCAGCGCGTTCGAAACGCGTTGAAGGTAAGGCGGAGAGGCCACAGCGTCTTATACCAGCTTCTTACACGGGCCGTAACGCGCTAGCACAAACGCGTTACAAACGCGCTAGAAACGGGGCCTTTCGTTAATGTTGGGTATTTATTGCCATCGTGGTGCGTGTGTCTATGTGCGCTTCGTGGCGTAGTGGGCTAACGCCGCGCATCGGAAGCGAGGGGTCCCTGGTTCGATTCCGCGCTATGGACACAACTTCGGAATTTTTTTTCTCAGACTGGTTACACACTACTACTACGACGACGACGACGGAACGGGTGCCGCTATAAGGAGCTTCTCCTAAAATGAACTAAATTTCACGTTTGCTACAGGGACAGAAATAACGGTAAGTTACATAGTGAGCGCTGCGTGGCTCACGGAGCCAAATTTTTCTAGTAAACTGTAGTCAGTCGCACTTTTATCAAGCACCACTTCAAGAACCACTTGGGATCCCCGTCAAGAATGAGCGACCACCTCTGGTCACAAACGTGCGACAGAGGGCGCAGTGTCTCAAACGACAGTGTATACGCGTCTTCGACAAAAGCGTCTCAATGACAGCGTCTGAAAACACTGGCCCTCACGAGGCTAGAATGCGAAAACGCTTCCCCTGTCATCATGCGGTGGTACAAGCATAAAAAAAACAAAAATTCAAACTCCTTACATTTGTACCGTGTTCGCGAGTCACACCAAGCCTCCCAATATCAATGAGAAGAGAGCAGATTAAGCTTTCACAGCGCAAAAACCCGGCGATTTGTACGCAGCAGAAAGCGGTTGCGAGAGGCGTTTTGGGAGAAATAATCTTAAGCTTTGAACAGGCCGTTTTATTTTCACTGAGGGGAAAATTGCTTTCCGTAATCAACTTAACATGATGTACATTGCTTCTTTCTGTTCCTTAGACAAAAGGTGAAGATTGCGGCACTTTACGAAAGTAAATCGAGAGCACGGAATTTTTTTTAGCAGCAATAGACCTGTCGAAGTCAGGCAAGGCACCAGGACCGGATGGCATACCATATGAACTTTATAAAAACATGGAAGGCAAGGTTCTCGATGTGCTGTTATGTGCCATAAACGAAGCTTGGGCTACATAAGCCATTCCCGATTCTTGGCGTCATGCAGAAATGGTCCCTATTCCCAAACCCGGAAATCCCCCGGACAATATCGCTTATATGCGCCCAATAGCGCTATCCTCAACGCTAGGCAAGCTAATGGAGCGTATGCTCGCGACACGTATTACATGGTGGCTCGAGCGATACTCCTGGCATCATCCTGGCCAAATCGGGTTCCGTCCTCATCGGGCACTGAGGATGACCTTGAGTACCTTCCTTCTATGGTTCTCATCGGAGGCCGCTCCCGAAGAATTCGCAATAGTATTCTGGCAATGGTCATCCACAAAGCGTATGACCATGTGAGTCACGAAGCAATTGTTCGAATTCTCCATTGGCTTCAGTTCCCTAGCCGTGTCTGCTCATTCGTTCAAGCCTTCCTGCACGCTGGCACCTTCTCCATTCATCTGGCTGGCCACGCAGCAGGTGAGTTTGACGCCATCGGGGTGTCCCACAGGGATCTGTGCTCGCACCAGTCCTTTTCAACATCGCCCTCATTCCTCTAGCTTGGCAGCTAGCGACGATACGTAACGCACAATACATAATGTATGCACATGACATCACTTTTTGGTCAGTTCATCCTGAAATCTGCCGCCACGAACATACGCTTCAAGAGGCCTTGAACTTAACACACAACTGGTACGCTCAGATAGGGCTTGAAATTTCCAAGGACAATACAACGTACAGGTCAGTAGCGAACAAGTATGGGCGCCGTCTACTAGCACTCCGGGCTCTTCAGTTAAATCTGGATTAGCAGCCACTATACGAGGCTTCAACTCTCCATGCCCTCGGCCTTGAAATGAATGCCTGCGGATCTGCGGGACCATGGGTCAAAAAGGCAAAGCAACAAACCGCAGAAACAATACAGTTGATACGTCAGATTGGGAGGAAATCTGGCGGAGCGCACAACGACATGGCTCGCCTCTTGTCCGTTCCGTTCTGCAACCACGACTCGTCTACACAGCCCTGTTTCAATACTTCACGAAGACAGGTTGGCCTCGCCTTGAGGCCATTATTCAGGAAGCCATGGGGCCCATAAAGGGACTACCAAGTCTAACTCCACTGCCAACCTTACAGGCCGAGTCCCAACGCAACACTCTTGACGAATTGGTGCACCGTCGTCGATGCGCGCGCGCCCTTAAGCCATCGAAGCTATGCTCGGCTGCTGCACTGGCCCGGTACATGGGACATGAAATGGACAATCCAGCTTCTACGACACCTGATGTACCTCCATGGAACACGGTGCAATGAAGTGGCAATAAGCCTCTTGGTCGTCTGCATAGCCCAGGCGAACGCTCAAGTTTCCCGACTTCATCGCACCGAGGATAATCAAGACGATGCGACTCTCGTAGCATACACTGACGCCAGTGTTAATGGTACCACGATTCCCACAGCCCTCCTGTGCACATTGATACAGAGGAACGCCCGACGTGCTCGTATGTTGCCGATCCGGCACTGCCGGTCTACTTTGCTGAGCTTGCCGCCATACTGGAAGGCTTGGCTGCGTTGCTCCCTTTTGTCCAAGCTGCTCGATATTCTCAGCTCATCATTCGCACGGACTCGACTCAAGCCATCCACGACATACGTAGGGTATCTCGGTCCCTCTCTTCTCTCGGATAGCATTCACCGTCTTGCTGCCACTACGAATTTAGTGATACGCGTTCAGTGGGTGCCTCGAGCAGCCCTGTCGGGTCGACTTGAAGCAGATTTGGCAACCCACCCAGAAACGTAACGTACCCACTTTCGCATTTTCCTGAAGACGCCTGCGGACAACTGCTCAGGAAAAAGAAAACCTCCGACGTAACACACGAGCTCTTATACCTCCATGTGGTTCAGACCTCCCTGGTGGTTAACCCGCCGAGATGAGGTACGTTACGAAGGCTGCGTGTTGGGGTCGCGCTCACCCCGTCAGTGACCGCTCTCTGGGCACAACATACCACGGTCCTTACGATACATCGTTCCATTTTGTGACACTACAATTCAAAATGTGACAGTGACACACCTATTATGGACGTGCCCAGACTTCACCTAAGCCGTCTCCGCCACCTACGTGCAACTTCGGCCTGGCCGCCCACCCAACCTTGAACGTTGTAATCATGGACCATATCATCGTTAACTTCTAGATTTTTTGCATGAGTCAAGTCTGTTCTGTATTTTTAACATGCTTTGTATTATGCCTAAAAGAGTAAGCTTTCGAAATTAAAAAAAAAATCGGGAGCATAAGTTTCCGTTAGTGACATAATGTAACCTATGGTCACTATGTAAGTGGCATAGTGATCTACGTCACCCCTGAAGCAGATGGCGGTATATCCAGAATAGCCTTGAGTTTCATGCAAATACTAGAGGGAAGCGTGTCACTAGTGTTACGGCAGCTGCAAGCAGATCATTTCACAGCCGCATGGGGAATGATGGTAGTACACGGATATGCCTCAACATCGTCCTTCTGCTTTAAACGAAGGGCTTCATGAACTTGCAAACAGGTAATATCCAAGAAAGCAGAGCGTTTTGAAGATTTGAACAAGTAGTATTGCAATTGTTCAACGACCGGATTCGAACGCAGGGCCTCTAGCACAGGAGCCCGGTATATAAATCATTAGGCCACGGGTTAATGGACAAGCGGAACCACTGCAATTAGCAGCGATTATGCGTGGTTTTGGCACGTAAAACCACATATTAATTTTTTTAGATAAGGCAATAAGCCTTCTGCATTTAAAAAGTATATGATGATGTTTAAAATTTGTGCCAATAACGGCAGGTGCGTCGTAATAAACAAAGCCATAAAAACGTATGAATCCACAAGCACGAAGATCGGACAAATCCACGTACTAACCATCGTTCCCATCGTGGCTGAGCGATAGCAGCGCCAGAGTTCCTCTAATGATTATTGTAGGAAACTCATGCCGAATAGCAGCTGTAAACAATTCTTACACTGTTTGGGTCACACGGCGCCGCATTCTGTTGCTGACTATTTCGCTCCGTCCAGGCACTACACCACAGCAAGAGCTTGGCGACAGTCGCCATCTCAAGAGCCGGCGCTGTGTCAGTACAAAACCGGGGCAGCAACCATGGTAACACAGTAAGCAGAAATTCAAAATAGGCATTTCGATTTCAAATTTATCAAATCTTCAGCTTTCATTCTCGGCCGGTATACATTTTATAAAAAGTAGCACTCGTCTTACCGCTGAGGTCACGTCGAGCGCGGGCCCAGTCATGATCATCATCGATAGTGGTTGGAAACGCACGAAAATTCAAATCATCTTCCAACTGGTCCTTGCACTGCTGCCTCGCGCTCCAGTGCTGGCGCTTACAGAGGTGGCGCTTACAGAGGTCTGATAAAGGCAGGTGAGCGCTTGAAAACGCTTGCTGACCAATCGAGACTTGACGTGACGTCAACGATTCTTTGCAAACTGCCAAAATCGCCTTGCCGGGCTTTTTTTTTTCGGGAAAGCAAGCACGCAGTACTTGGTCAGGGAAGAAGAACGGTGGCTCGAGAAATGGACAGCAACCATGACGCTTTCTCAGGCACAACATCGGACTCAAGCGGCGCGGGAGAAGCGTGGTCTTTGGCACCGTCCAGCTCAGGGAACAACCGGGACTTTACGGCGTCGATCACAGAGGCACACGGTGCCGCCGCTTCTTCTAGCAAATCAGCCAGTTCTTGTGGCGTCGCAGCTTCAATGGTGAGTGAATGTGGCCAGCTGTACTTTGTAACGATATTCTTGCACCATGCCCGATCGCGGCGACAACGGCAGAATCCGTTCCGAAAACATAAGTAATGGGAAATGAGTGCCTGTAAAATAGTTGCTTGTAAAATCAAGGCTGTATCCCGCACCACGTGTTTCCCCAACGTCATTCTCTCATCTAAAATAATTTACCGAGACAGTCGACCCAAATTTGAGCGCTGTATAACTTCTGTTCCCTCGACGCGGGCACAACGGCCAGTTGCTTGCTCCTGGTGCACTCAGTATCCCGGCTGGGCCTCCCTAGTGTTATACAAGTAGTTTTAACCATAAATGCTAGCTTCTCTGGATGTGCATTTGAACTCGCAAGCTAGTCAGAGCCTTCACAATGCGGGCGTCATTGTTCGACTGCTATATCAGAGTAGCACTCGATCTTTCGTGACGACGGAAAAACAGCGCAAGGCAAGGGCTTAGGAATGCCCCTGACAAGTGCAGACTTCAAGGTGTATTCAGAAAGCGCACTAATATCCTAGCGATCTCACACGATCGAAAACAAGACTAGCAATAAACCATAGCACTGTACAATGCCTGCATTCATTCAAGGGTAAACCAATGATAAGCACTAATGCGGTAGCAAAAAAAAGTCACCCCCCCCCCCCCCCCCTAAAAAAATGTGCTTAAATGTGCAACCTCATTTTCTTCAGTGCATGGAAGGCATGCTCTCGCACCTGGGGCCCTGCCTCTGCAAACAGGAATGTTCAAATGTTTACTTGCATTTAGAGGACTTGTCCTTCGGACGTGCATTTGAATAGTGACGTGCATTTGAATAGGGAGCGCATCCTTGCATTATTTAATGATATCGCTCGAGCCTTGACCACATACCATGCCAGAGCCTTGTAACGGCGAGATCAGCGAGAGTATGCGCAGGCGCACAAGGTGCGAGCATCGCCTGTTCGTGTCAGGAGAGCACACACCCTGCCAACGTTATCTGCGCAGTCCTGTTTGTGAAAAGCCACTGTGAGAATAGTATCGACTAAAGGCGCTTTTTATTGGCAGAACAGGAGTGGTGGCAGAGCACAGAGAAGTAGTGCCGCTAGAGTGCGACTGCTTGCTCCCCCATTGAAACATTGCATGCGCTCCGACAGAAGGTGCAAGGGCGGAGGTGTATCACGTGCAAGGCCAGATTGGTTTAACTTCCGGCGGTGACCTATCACGGCAACTTCTCAGCCGCCATTGCTGACGCACACTGAACCAAAACGACAAACGCAACCAAAATAAAAAAATGCGCAGAAACTCCTGTGGGAGTTGTCTAAGTATGCGTAAACATTGTGCAAGTTGCTCATCTCCATGCGGCCCGTTGTCATTATCGATGTTATGAAACGTGATCCGACCAGTACAAACGACAGCGCTGTGGCGACACGAAATGCTGCTGGTGGCGGCGCAAGGTGAATTGATGACGCACGCAAACTGCTGCAGGTGGCGGCGCCAGGTGCGCTGATGACGTTCCGATCATTGTAAGCTGTTATCGCCCTTTAGCTCCTTATCCAAGGTCGATTCACATAGGTCGCGAAGCTTCGGGTGAAAAGCGGTACAGAACCAATTTAATTGTCAACGACATCAGCAAGGGTGGTTATGGGAGCAGCGATTTAAGCGCGATTATGTTGGGAGGGAATAAACACTGGGAAAGAAAAACGGGTTTTCTGAATTAAAGCGAGACGCAGTTATTCATTCAACGAAAATAAAATTCCTAATCCATTTTATATACGCATGGTGAGAAAAAAAAGATACAACTCTATTTTACTTGCTTAATATTGTTACGCGAACGAAGGATTGAGTACTGGAGACTATTTACAAATATATTTACACAGGATAGCTGCAGCGCTGGCCAGTTCAGCCGACAGCTCGAGAGCCAAACGCAATTCGTCTTCTTCGTCTGGGCGCCCGCGCGCATAGTCCATAAGAAACACGCAATATGCATGTATCATTATCCCCGGCGGCAGAAGCACCGTCCCGGTGCATCTAAATGTCAGAGGGTACAGGAGGGTAATATGGTTTTAGGCGTGCGACATGCACAACGTCAGTGGAAGTCGGGGCAGATGGGGCACTGGTACTGACTGGGGCGATTTCATACGTAACTGGAGTCACGGCACGCAGCACTCGATATGGGCCTGTGTACCGAGACAGGAGTTTTTCAGACAGGCCAACGTGACGAGTCGGTGACCACAGGAGTACCAGAGATCCAGGCGAAAAGTGAACGTCTCTGTGATGTCGATCGTACAAACGCCGCTGGTTCGCTTGGGAGGTCAGGAGGCGAGCGCGGGCAATTTCGCGAGCTTGGGCAGCCCTGGTGATGGCGTCAAGTGCATATTCGCTGGTCTCTGCTGCGGCGGTTGGAAGGGATGTGTCCAGTGGCAATGTGGGTTCTCGGCCAAACAACAGAAAGAACGGGGAATAGCCGGCAGTGTCGTGGCGAAGAGTTATATGCAAATGTGACATACGGTAGGACGAGGTCCCAATCAGTATGGTCAGACGAGACATACTTTGCAAGCATGTCTGTCAGGGTTCGATTGAGACGCTCCGTGAGACCATTGGTCTGTGGATGGTAAGACGTAGTCAGCTTGTGCCTGGTTGAGCAGGACTGCAGTATGTCGGCGATGACTTTTGAAAGGAATGTCCGACCACGGTCAGTGAGCAGTTGGTGTGGAGCTCCATGCTGCAGAATCACGTCGCGTAAAAGAAAATCGGCGACATCTGTGGCACAGCTTGTTGGAAGCGCTCTGGTGATGGCGTAGCGCGTGGCGTAATCTGTCGCCACAGCGACCCACTTGTTGCCAGACGTTGATAGAGGGAAAGGGCCAAGTAAGTCCAAGCCAACGCGAAAGAACGGCTCCAAAGGAATGTCGAGCGGTTGAAGGCACCCGGCAGGGAGCGTCGATGGTGTTTTCCGCCGCTGGCATTTATCACACGCCGCAACGTATTTCCGTACGGAGCGGGCGAGGCCTGGCCAAAAGAAGCGTCGGCGAATCCGGTCGTAGGTGCGGGAGACGCCGAGGTGACCTGCCGTTGGAAAGTCATGAAGTTCTTGGAGAACAGCTGACCGGAGGTGCCGAGGAATGACGAGGAGTAGGGCAGGACCGTCGGGGCGGACGTTGTGGCGGTATAATACACCATCCCGGAGAACAAACAAATGAAGGGACGAATCAGAAGGCGAAGATTCCAAACGATCAATGATGGCGCGCAAGGAGGCATCACGGCGTTGCTCGTCGGCGACTTGTGGCAGCCGAGAAACCGAGAAAACGCAAGCGTCGGCATCGGTGTCAGGGTCGGCGGGTGGTTCGTCCACTGGATAGCGTGATAAGCAGTCGGCGTCTTGATGTAGGCGGCCCGACTTGTAGACTACCGCATAGGAAAATTCTTGTAGCCGCAGAGCCCAGCGACCAAGCCGGCCGGTAGGATCCTTGAGTGAGGAAAGCCAGCAGAGCGCGTGGTGGTCCGTGATTACAGAGAAATGCGTGCCATACAAGTACGGGCGGAATTTAGAAACCGCCCAGACGAGGGCCAGGCATTCACGCTCTGTAATCGAATAGTTGCGCTCCGCTGCTGTGAGGAGGCGGCTAGCGTAGGCGATAACACGATCGCGTCCCTGTTGGCGTTGGGCTAAGACGGCTCCGATACCGTGACCACTGGCATCGGTACGGACCTCTGTAGGGCAGGACGGGTCAAAGTGGGCCAGAATAGGCGGCGTGGTGAGAATGTTGGTCAGGTGGGAAAACGCGGCAGTTTGAGCGGGACCCCAGGTAAACGGCACGTCCTTCTTCAGAAGATCCGTAAGTGGTCGGGCAATCGCTGCGAAGTCTTTAATGAACCGTCGGAAGTAGGAGCAGAGTCCTACAAAACTTCGGACGTCTTTGGCAGACTGAGGTACAGGAAAAACGTGACAGCACGAATTTTCTCCGGGTCTGGTTGAATACCGGAAGCGTCGACGAGGTGGCCCAGCACTGTAATCTGCCGACGACCAAAGTGACACTTCGAGGAATTTAGTTGGAGCCCAGCCTCGCGAAAGACTTGAAGAATAGCTGATAAGCGCTCGAGGTGTGTCTCAAACGTAGGTGAAAATACGAGAACGTCGTCGAGGTAGCAAAGGCATGTTGTCCATTTGAACCCTTGAAGCAAAGAGTCCATCATACGCTCGAATGTGGCTGGGGCGTTGCACAGACCGAATGGCATAACTTTGAATTGATAAAGACCATCAGGGGTGACAAATGCGGTCTTCTCTCGGTCCCTTTCATCCACAGAAATTTGCCAATAACCAGACCGAAGGTCTATGAGAAGTAGTTGGCACCGTGGAGACAATCGAGGGCGTCGTCAATGCGAGGCAAGGGATAGACGTCTTTTTTAGTAATTCGGTTTAGATGACGATAATCTACGCAGAAGCGCCACGTGCCATCTTTCTTTTTAACAAGCACAACGGGCGACGCCCAAGGGCTCGACGAGGGTTCAACAATGCCTTTGGCAAGCATCTTGTGCACTTCATCTTGAATAACCTTACGCTCTGAAAGAGAAACGCGATATGGCCGGCGATGAATAGGACTGGCATCACCAGTGGTGCTTAACATTTGAAGTCTGGCCCAACTGTCGATTGTTGAGGTCGAAGATGTCGTGGTACGAAACCAAAAGGCGACACAGAGCTGCTGCTTGTTCAGGCAATAGGTCCGCAGCAATCATGGGACTAAAGGTTTCGTCACGGCAAATAGCATCCTGTGGACATGGTGAAGACTCGGAGCAGCCGTCGACGGAAAACGCCGTGACGTGGTCATCTCCTATAGCGCGCAGCGTTGCAACCGATATGCCTTGGGGTAGAACTTGCTTTGTTAGTCCAAAATTGACGACGGGAAGGCATGTCCGGTTATCGGCGACGGTTACGACGGAGTGGGGCACAGTGATATCGCGCATCAAAAGGACATCAGGAACAGGATAGCGACGTAATCACCATCGGGCAGAGGTGATTACCTCCACCAAAATGTTACGCGAACGAAGGATTGAGTACTGGAGACTATTTACAAATATATTTACACAGGATAGCTGCAGCGCTGGCCAGTTCAGCCGAGAGCTCGAGAGCCAAACGCAATTCGTCTTCTTCGTCTGGGCGCCCGCGCGCATCGTCCATAAGAAACACGCAATATGCATGTATCAATATCAATAAATGCCTTTTTCGGCACCCACAGTGAGAGCGCCCATCAATAGTGGCGGGCGTTGACGCCGCTATTACTTGCACTGCAATACAGCTCTTGGAGTGCGTGGAAAGGCGCGCTCGTAAAGTCCACCTGTTACAATACGCGCTCACATGTTGTGTTGTTTTGCATGTCGACGTTTGTCTGAATTAGGACGCGGGTAGTTTTATTGTTTCTTAACCTGTGCAGTCAAAAGTAGTGAGTTGCAACCATCAGATACTTGTTTACTTTAGTTTTCGTGCGACAGCGCTGGCCGACGGCCTTTGGCGTCTGGCGAAAGGACGAGCACTCTACGCCCAAAGCGTTCGTCGGCCTCCAAAGAAAGTATGTTCTGTGCAGCGATGCGATTTCGACACCCGTGCGGCTGATCTTTTCCTGCATCGCTTTCCGCGCTGAAAGCTCGGAACGCCCATCAAGTCGAATGGCGGGGCATTTGAATATACAGTACTATGGCGGGCCCCCAAAAACATATTTCGCGCCTATGAGAACAAAATGACGTCACTTCTGTTTTTGACGGATATGACGTCAAATTATTTTTCCTTGCACCGGAATTGTTCCCTCCTCACACAGATGGCGCTAAGCCTCATGAACGGCCGATAAGCTGCCATATTTTGAACGTATGGGCTTCTATGGAAGCTTCGCTACCAGATGTATTTCCCTAGCCTTATCCATCCCCGTCGGACCATTATGAACTGTGATCAACGGCAGTCCGGCGGCGGCTGCGTCTGTCGCGGCCGCGAGGGCCGTATCCTGAATGTGATCTTTGATGGCAACAGAGAGCGCAGACTGCTGACAGCCTCGTGTGATCTGTGTTCTCGCCGCTGAGTTCACGCGTTGAAGAAAGACGCGCGGGCCGTAATCTTGAAAGCGATCTGCGATGGAGGCTCAGTAAGGTGGTGTTGGCTCAGTGCGGCGAGTGCCGACAGCTTCGTGTGCTGTGTTCTCGCCGCGTAGCTCGCATTTTAGCGGGAGGCAGCACAAAAGTGAATTCACAGGCTGCTGCGGGGGCTATCTTGAAAGCGATCGCATAGAGAAAGAAATTCAACAAGAGGGACACTCGACAAAAACTGGCAACAGCAAACACGCCACCATACGTCACGCTATAGCTTTGATGCCGAACGTTAGCTGCCGCGAGCATCGAAAAAAAAAGTGAAATAAGTTAACAGACATTGATTTATTTTTTTAATTCTTTGCCGTGAAAACTAAAATGTTTATCGTATAAATGAACCTAAACTTTACGACTTATTTTTCTTGCCTTACCTAGCGACAGGCCATTGACACGTCAAATGCATGCGTCATCCGCCAGACACTCCCCGAGGCGATCGAGGGCGGCTGCGCGCGCGTTTGAGCGCTCGCCCGCGGCGACCCGTCTCTTTTTTTTTTTTTTTTTTTAATGTAGCCTGCGGTGCGATCTTCTACGCGTTCCCAAATGGAACGGAGGCGTTCCGTTCCATCGAGCCGCACACGATTGGTCAATTTGAACGTTGCGGTTGAAATTGGCCAATCGTGTGCGGCTCGATGGAACGGAACGCCTCCGTTCCATTTTGGAACGCGTAACAAGATCGCGCCCCTGGTTTCTTGAGCTCCCGGCGTATTCTTGCGTTCCTTCTGCACTGGGACAAGACAACACTGCACTGTTGGACTACGGCAAGGTGAGAAATTTTGTTTTAGTCTACGACGCAATTAGGACATGGGACCGCGACTTAATACGCTGTTAGCGAAAACAGCTCGGCCGTCCTGGCGCAGTTAATTTGTGTTAATGAATCGTGCTGAGACATGTTTCCGACGCTTCCTAGGGGATTATTGTAACTTATTTCGGTTCTGTTGAGGTACACTAGCTGCACAGGGTGCTGTGACGCAGTTAACGAGAACCAACTCGGCCGTGGTGCGTAGTCTAGAGCATCTTGCTAGAAGTTCGTGCCACTTGCTCTGACGCCAGACATTGCTGAAAAGTAATTTCGTTACTTTTTGGGGTACTAGCTTTTGAGGCACGCTGGCCGCACAGCGTGCTGTGGCGTAGTTAGCGATAAGCAGCTCGCCGTGGTGACAAAGTTAGTTTGGCGTGTAATGAATCTGAGAGGGACAAGATTATGACGTTTTTTGTGGCCCCGCAACAACGTATACCTTCTTTCGGTACTCACGCCTGTCGAAAACGCGATGGGCGATTGCCAAGAGTGATAACATGGGAGTGTGTTGCTGGCGCCGGCAGAACGCACGAAAGATAACGCCGAGGGACGTATCAGAATCTTGTAATTCGAAAATTCCGTCTTCTACAGGACTGAAAACAGTCTTTGCACCCACGCATTTGTCTTGATGCGATTAGAAGCATTCCATAGAGTAACATGCAAGGATAAGAGAGGACACTTCGTAGGCCCCTGCGGCCGATTTTAAAGTCCCTATATAAGAAAAGTACCGCCATCCTTTGATAAACGCCGCTTCTCTCTCTCTCCTGTATCTCCGATTGGACGATGATGCGCGCGCTTTTCACTTCTTTATATTTTCTTTTTTTTCGGCCTCAGAGCCATGTTGAAAGTCCTCTGCGCAGCCGCAGTCGCCGGCGGCGGCGGCGGAAGCGCGCGCCCGGCCTGAAAGCTTCAACGTGGACTTTCTAGGTGCGCCACCATCGACTTGGCTTTCGCAAGCAAAAAGTAAAGAAAAAGCAAGCGCTTTAGGAGAGCGGTGGAGGAAAGAGTAGATGGCGGTACTTTTCTTATATAGGGATTTAGCCCATTTTAAAATCCCGTGATGTAGGAAAGTACCGCCACTCTTTGTACCTTGCCGCCGGCGCGCGACCTCCTCGCCGGAGGACGGCCTTGGGCGCGTTTTCCTGCACGATGATTGGTCTCCCTGCCGTTGCGCTTGAAACGAGCGGAGCTTGCGTTTTGCTTATGTTTTGCTTTTTCGTTCGCGCCATTTTGCGCCTCAGCTCGGCTGGCTCGGTATAAGAGAACGTCGCGCGCTAACATTGCACGCTGTTTCGAGCACTGTCTGCTGGCGCTATGCCTGCTGCTGCGCATATAACGCAGCAAGAACGTGATGATGGCTATGCAGTTTTTACGATACCGCAAGGAAAGCGTTATGGCTTGCGCAAGAAGCAGTGGCTGCACAACATTGGCCGGAAGAACTTTGTCTCGACAAGGAACAGTGTTGTTTGCGATGTAAGGCGCCTTTCTTATTGCTCGTATCAAAGCATCCCCTAAGGCTGCATTTTTTCAATTCTTCCGGCCTGCTCTTCCGGCCTGCGCATTATTCCAAACTGCTGTTTCTTACGTAATGTGAAGCTATCCACGAACATCATGCGCGAAGTGAAGAACACAAAAAAAGCTCTCTGCGCCGAACAGCACAATGCGACAATGTCAACTTACGGCTGAAGTGACAAATACATAAGCAATTTGAAAAGCAATGAAGCGAAAAAAGAACGTAATGAAGGCCTTCTTACCAAGCAGCAGCCAAGCAGATAGACGTTAGGGCAGACGAACCCAGCAAAGACCGCGCAGACCTTATCGCACATCTTTTGTAGCGTTGCCTTAGCCTGATAACACCATGGGCGATACTTGTAGCGATGCGTTATGCTTTATTCTACATACTAGCCTTATCGTCCACCGCTCACGGCCGGCTGATCCCGTTGATAACATCTACGTCTACAGCTACATAGACAAGTAGACGTATAGCGCACTAGAAAAGTTACTACAGTAGCTAACTAGTACGCGCGTTCCTTTGGAGACAGGGAGTGTTGTATTGCCCTCTAGCGGGCGGCATGAAGCTGCGTAGCTCGGCCGCTTTTAGGCTGGAGTGGCCACTCTTGTAATCCGTATGCTACTCTGTGGGCATTCTGCGAACGTCTAGCGTGGTCCGGCTGGGAGCCTCCGTTGAGTCCGTCTCTGTGTCGCTCGAGGCCAAGTTTTGGAAACGCGAAGTCGCCCGTGTATTTGTGCTGCTAAAGTGCAGGAAATAATGCCCGGAAATGGGGGAATGCTTGGAAATCAGATGTTTTCATATTTTATGGTATTGTTTGGGATGAGTCGGGTATTTTCTACGCCATGTATGTAAAAGCGAATTGCTTTTGTTTGTAATGCCACCCATTCACCGCTTTCGCAAGTTTCGCCTCTACACGCAGTATTCCTATACCTAAAAACCAAATGACACATGCTTGTAACGTGCTGTTACATGCTTGTAAATGTAACATGCTTGTGATTTACTTTTTTTCAGCTGATGCCGTCCGGTTTAGCTTCATACGGGAACTACTACTTACTACTGCTTACCTGGTGTCACAACGTTAGATGAGCGCACAAAAAGCGCGGCACAAGCTTTTATATAGAGCAAAATAAATATTTCCTCATTTCACAAGGAGTCTTGCGTCTACTTTGTCAAATTGCAGATTCGATTGGACTTGACAAGATCGTTCGCAATCATTTTATCAAATATTAAACTGATTCCGCGCGAAGGTCGTGCGCGGTCGGGCAAAAAAAAATAGAGCAGCCGTCGTGCTAGCTAGCGTTCAAAATGCGCGCGCCCAAACCCGAAAACGGAAGTGATTGATGCCGACTGCCGCTGCCGCCAATTCGGCCGCGGGGCTTTATGGGAGTGTCCCCTCTTGTTGAATTCCTTTCTCTATGGCGATCGTCTTACGGGGAAGACTGACTGACGGAGGGACGGACCGCTTTTCCGTCGGGTAGCTATAGAAATGCCTACACTTTTAAAATTAATTGAAATGTTCTTGAACGACAACTATCCAAATACTCGTAGCATAATATGGCGGTCGGCGTGATGCGGAATCAACAGCCTATGTTTATGTCCACTGCAGGACGAAGGCCTCTCCCAGCGATCTCCCAAAATCCTTTCTTGCGCTAACTGATTCCAACTTGTGCCGGCAGATTTTATAATTTTATCAGCCTATGTAATTTTCTGCCATCCTCGACTGCGCTTCCCTTCCCTTGGCACCCGTTATGTATCTCTAATGGCCCAATGGTTATTACATGGCCTGCCCAGCTCCCTTTTTGTTCTCCTAATGTCAGCTAGAATATCGGTTATCCCCGTTTGCTTTCTGACCCGCACCGCTCTCCTGTCTCAACGTTATGCCTAACATTTTTCGCTCCATCGCTCTTTGCGCGGTATTTCTCTTGTTCTCGAGCTTATTGTCAACCTCAAGTTTCTGCCCATTAGTTGGCACCGGTGGAATGCAACAATCTGCCTTTTTATTTTCCTGTGGTGCCTTCTCCTGCACGCCGCCGGAAAAGTTCTTGAACGGTGTCGAGGCTTTCGCCGGCTGACTTGTGTACTTGCGCCCATGTTTAGTGTGCATGCGTTTCGTGAATCGCGATTGTTTCTCTGGGGCAGCATATCGTTCCCAGATGTAATGTAGCACTCACCGACTACTGGTGAGCAGGCCTGAGTGCGCTGTCATAGAGAAAGGAATTCAACAAGAGGGGACACTCCCATAGGGCCCAGCGGCCGAATTGACTGCAGCGTGCCAAGCGGTCGGCTTCAATCACTTCCGGTTTCGGTTTTGGGCGCGCGTATTTTGAAGGCAAGCTAGCACGCCGGCTGCGCCCCCATCCTTTTTTTCCGCCGTTTTTTTTTTTTGCTCTTCGTGCAGAATCGGTTTATTATTTAGGAAAAATAATTGCGAACGATCTCGTAAAGTCCCATCGAATCTGTGCCACGTGTAATTTCACAAAGTAGACGCAAGACCTTTCGTGCAATGAGGACATATTTATTTGCTCTATATCAAAGCTCGTTCCGCGATTTTTGTGTGTTCATCCAACGTTGTGACACCAGCAGGTAAAGCAGTAGTTCCTGTATGAAGCTCCACCGGACGGCACCAGCTGAAAAAAAAAGTAAATTACAAGCATGTTACATTTGCAAGCACGTAACAGCTTGTTACAAGCATGAGTCATTTTGGTATTTAGACATAGGAATACTGCGTGTAGAGGCGAAACGTGCGAAAGCGGTGAATGGGCGGCGTTACAAACAAAAGCAATTCGCTTTTACATACATGGCGTAGAAAATACCCGACTCATCCCAAACATATATGAAAACATCTGATTTCTAAGCGTTCCCCCATTTCCAGGGCATTATTCCCTGCACTTTGGCAGCACAAATACAAGAGCGACTTCGCGTTTACAAAACTTGGCCTCGGGCGACGCGACGGTACGCTACATACATAGAGACGGACGCAACAGGCACTCAAGACAAATGCGTGGGTGCAATGCCTTTTTTCAGTCCTTTAGAAGACGTAATTTTCGAATTACATGTTTCTGATATGTTCGTCTTTCGCGCGTTCTGCCGGCGCCAGCAGCACGCCCCATGTTATCACTCTTCAATCGCCCATCGCGTTTTCAACAGGCGTGAGTACCGAAAGAAGGTATGTTGTTGCGGAGCCACAAAAAACGTCACAGACTTGTCCCTATAAGATTCATTACACGCCAAACTAACTTTATCACCACGGCCGAGCTGCTTATCGCTAACTGCGTCACAGCGCGCTGTGCGGCCAGCGTGCCTCAAAAGTACCCCAGAAAGTAACGAGATTACTTTTCAGTAATGTCTGGCCTCAGAGAAAGCGGCACAAACTTCTCCTAGCAAGATGCACTAGACTACACACCACGGCTGAGTTCTCGCTAACTGCGACACGGCGCCCTGTGCGGCCAGTGTGGCTCAAAAACCGAAATAAGTTACTATAGTCCCATAGGAAGCGTCGGAAGCATGTCTCAGCACGATTCATTAACTCAAATTAACTGCGTCAGGATGGCCGAGCTGTTTTCGCTAACTGCGTCTTAAGTCTCGGTCCCGTGCCGTAAGCCTATAATTGCGTCGTAGACTGTGAAACAAGATTTCTCACCTTACCGTAGTCCAATAGTGCAGTGGTGTCTTGTCCCAGTGCAGAAGGAACGCAAGAATACGCCGAGAGCCCAATAAACCAGGTTACATTTAAAAAAAAAAAAGGAGACAGACGGGTCGCCGCGCGCGAGCGCTGAAACGCGCGCGCAGCCATCCTCGCTGGCTTCGGGGGAGTGTCTGGCGGATGACGCGTGTATCTGGCGCGTCATTGACCTGTGGCTAGGTAAGGCAAGGAAAATAAGTCGCAAAGCTTAAGTTCATTTATGCGCAAAACGTTTTAGCTTTCGCGGCAAAGAATTAAAAAAATAAATCAATGCCTGTTAACTTAAGTTCACTTTCTTTTTTTTTTCGATGCTCGCGGCAGCTAACGTTCGGCGTCAAAAGTATAGCGTGACGTATGGTGACGTGTTTCCTGTTGCCAGTTTTTGCCGAGTGTCCCCTCTTGTTGAATTTCTTTCTCTATGGCGCTGCTGTGCTAGCAGTCCGGCCGATGAAGGCACGGCGAGTTTCGTCCACTGACGCGGCTGCCTTGGAGTTCGTTGTGGCTGATTTCTGCACTTGCACTTGTTTTTTTACAGCGAAGCTGTTAAGGGGCTCACTCTTCGATGGTCACGTCTGGCAATATAAAAAAATTCTCATTGGCCGTATGCTGTATGTGCGAGTGAAAGCGCGCGAGGGCGATCGCGCGCGCGCTTTCATGGGGAGCGAACGCCCGGCGGACAGCAAACGCGAGTTCCCAGTGGAAGGGGAGCGGTGGGCGAGGAGCGCGGCTGTGCGTGTGCCTGCGCGCTCTCCCACTGCGGCGCATGCGCGCAGCCCTGCCGGCCTCTGCCGCATGTGCCGCCGACTCTCTCTAGGCGCCGGGCTACGGTGGCCTGCTAATGGCCGGGGCGGCAACACTACATTTGCTAGTAGGCACAGCGTTTGACCGCTGGCGCCACGCTGCGCCGCTCGCACGTACCGCGTTTCTTGGTGGTTCCGTTCACCGAGGGCGCTCGAACGCAATGATAGGGTTTGCACGAATGCAACCCATGCAAGCGAGGCTGTATGGCTGAGTGGTTACGGCGCTCGCTTCGAGATCTTGCGTACGCGGGTTCGAAACCCGCTCTGGCTGCGTATAGTTTTTAATATCACGCTTTTCCCTTTTTTTTCTTTCACTGTTTGCCGGCGCGGTCGCTTGAACCCCGGCGCCACGGCGGCAGCCGTGGTGCCGGGCGCCGACGCGAAGCGGCGGTCGTTGGGGTGTTGCGGAGCGCAGCGTAGCAACACCCCAAATAAAAAATACTGCTCCAGTCAGGTTGACAGCTCCCTCCCTGACAGTGAGATTATATTTGAATCATCAAAACAGTGATGCGTTTATAATACCACCGTCCCAACAGCAGGCTAGTCACCACCAGCCCAGCGTTTTCTCCCTCAACGCCTCCTCCGTTCCAACGGCGGCGGCTACAAACATGTAAGCGCGAGCGGCGCAGCGTGGCGCCAGCGGTCAAACGCTGTACCTACTAGCAATTGTAAATACGCGGCCGGGCGGTCACGCGCGCCGTATCTTGAAAGCGATCTGCAAGACGGCTCCTACATTTGTATGCGGTGTGCTTTCGCCGCTCAGTTTCCGTTGAAGCGATAGACCGCATGAACCTTCGCAGACTGCTGACAGCGTTTTGACAGCGGTTGTGTGCAGTCACACTTACAACGCGCAGAACTGTTGCCGACGGCGGCGGCGTTTTGCCCGCGATCGCACCGAACGCGCATGGCGTTGGTGACGTGTTTATGAAGAAGGTGCCAACCTTTGCCGCACACCCTATTGCGGTGTACCGTAGCGACCATAAGGCCATGGTCCCTCTGGTCACTAAATAAATGAAAACCAACGGTTATATTATTTCACATTCTTTAATAGTTCAAATACGCAATTACACCATCACGTCTTAATAGTCCTAATTAGAAATAATTCCCGCCATAGTACAGCTTCGCTGGTCTTCCATCTCCACCCCAGTGGAAGGGCTGACAGTTTTTAAGTGCGAATGCACTTTAAGCGACCCCGAAAACTCCGCCGGCATCCGCGCTCCGCCTCCTCTCCCCTAGCAACGGCGCGAGGAGCGGAGAGGAGCGTCTGTAGCAACGGCGCAGCGACGTCACGCCCACGTGACTGCGCGCGCTCCGCCCTCCGCTCCGTGGCTGCCGCGCCCCGCGCCGGCTCCGCACCGCTCTCCGCGCCGTGACGTCACGGCGCGTTGTGCAGCTGGCGCCGCCGCGCCGTGGCTGCGCGCGCCGCGCCGGCTCCTCGCACCCTCTCCGCGCCGTGACGTCACGGCGCCATGCAGCTGGTGTCCTCTCCCCCCGTTAGGCTTGCACTCACCCTCGGCCGGCCGCCTCTCCCCTCGCGCTGACAGCTCCCTCCTCACCCGGTAACAGCCTCTCGTGTACGTACTCTCCCACCGCTCACCCCCTCTCCAACCGCCGGCGTGTTTCGCTCCGCCGTCACGTGTGTGTGTGTGGCGCCGGCGCGTCAGTCGTGCTCTCTCGCTGCCGTCTCCTTCGCTCGGCTCTGCAGTTTAGTCGCGCGCGCCCCCTCATAGCATCACCACCGTGCTTCGCACTTCCTCATACTCCCCTTCGGGGAAATGCGGGTTTTTTGTATTCCTTTTACAGATTGTTTAGACATTTCGCATATGCAATAAGTCTTCGAGCGCAGCCTTCGCGTCGGATTGACCAAAGCGGTGCACTTGTTACATCGGCTTTCCGCCGAGATCCGGCCCGCGCGCGGAGCGCGCGCGAGCCTTCGGAATATAAGTGGCGCCATCTTAGATCTTGCCGCCGCCGCGCTCACCCCGGCGTTTCGTCCTCGCCGCCTCCTGTCGCCCCAGCATCCTCCGCTCCCCCATTGGCCAATCCGTGTCACGTGGAAGCACGCGTTGCACTTTTGTATACTTTTTTCTTTCCAGCGCGCTCCGAGCGCCATTCTCGGGCCTGTGCGACGAAAGTGCTGTACGCACAAACGGATCAAACGTGTTAGGGACAAGAACTTCGTTGTGATCCCTATTGCAAAACCCAGTGTCCAGTGCCATGCCTGATTATGGGCCCAGTGTCGCGCGCTGGATACTGGGACGCTGGCAAGGCGCGGCATGCTGGGAGGCGCTGGGCTCTGGGCGCGGGGTACTGGTGCGAAATGCAGCTCTAGCGAGAAATACGTGGTGCCTCGCTACCTTATATATTTTTTCGAATACACAAAGAAACAGAGAACGTTGTAATGCAATAAAAAAAGAAAAAGTAAAACAAAAAAATCTGCGAGGATTCGAACCTCCGCCCTACAGATCCCAGTATCTTAGCACTACGCCACGCCGATCCATGATTACCAGTTCATATTTTGCCATGTCAAAGAGCAGACATAGTTGTAGCTTTGCACAGACGTCTGGCACAGATATGGTAGATGCGATATCGCCTTAAACTAAAACTTACGCCTCTATCAGAACGAAAAAGTTGTTGTCCGTATTGCATAGTATGCCTGAAGTGCTGCAACACTGATTTGCTTTTGCGATTGGTATATTACAACGAAAAAAAGCCTTAAATGAACCGCTGACCCGGAATGTTGTATGGGCCGTTACTGCCGATTTTGACAGCCGTTTCTTATACTTCGCGCAAAGGTAATGCAACTTTCCATAGCTCGACAATGCTTTTCAATCGACACGTATGTTTAAACACATATCTCCGTAAGAGAAGCGGTCGGTTAATGCGGCGGACAGCCTTCGGCGACAGCACATATATTTATGTTTATAACGTCATGTCGGCGCTCATCTCTTGTATGCTGACACTGTACATACGAAAGAATGGTCTGTTTAAAAACGCCGATGGGAAAGGTGAACTACAGAGTGATTTATCCTCGTTAGACTTGCACTGTAAACGAAAATACCCCCATGGGAATTTTAACAAGGTGATGCGCCCTATATACTCCCATCCTTGAATATTTATTCCGATGTATGGAAGGAATACAACGGCATTCCCTCGTTTCACTCCGCTCACAACCTGTGGGAGGATAAGGGTGGACATGACGTGATTTTATTCCGCCTTCAAAAGTTGTTCTCCCCGGGAACTCCGCACAGGGAGTTTTAAAAACTCCCCAGCCGGAACAAGTTGGTCACGTGGGCTTCCCATAGGCTGTGCGCCGCGCAAGCGACCGGCAGCGTTCGGCGGAGTCGGCGGTGCTCATGGCTGACGGTTTGTTTACATCTGTGAAGTGTCGTTCCGTGCCAGCGTTTCGCGCCGATTTTCTTTCCTATACTTCCTTCCAGAAAGAGTTATAGGCATGCCTGAAGATCACTGTGTCTCATCTTCATGTGCGTTAGCTGTGATCACTCTGCTGACAACGATGAATGCAAGAGCAACGATTTCAAGTGCGGAAGAAGGCTTAGTTGTGACCACGAAGCTGCCGGTTGACTCGTGATATCGGCTCGGGTTTCTAGCTGTGCTTTCGTGTTGCGTGACCTTGACTTGTGTTCCTCAGTGTGTTCAATACCACTTTTATGTCCTTTTGAGTATATTCTGACAACGTCCGGTGTAAGTGCCGCGTAGCAATGTCAACAGCAGCCACTGTTCGAGCGACAACGTCCGTGATAGCCGCACATGAATGCCATATTCCGACTTCGTCACGGTGCTGTGCTGCCAGTAAGTTAGACCGTGGTGCACAACTCTTTTATGAATCTGTGTACGGATACCCTCGCCCAGAAATACGGTAGGACGTAAGTACGTACTGTGAATAAAGCTTCTTACTGAGCGATGTGAATTGAATTGTTATCGCGCAGTTTCTGTTTATGACGTCGTTGCTTCGGATATTGCATTAACATCATGCTCCATCCAACATACTGATTAGGAGCACACCCGCTGGCTCCGAGCATGAGGATTCGTTTGCCAGATCAGCGATATGGCTCCGTTTCACAGCCGAGAGACATTGCTTGGACGCGGCAAGTAGTGCGGGTCAAAAAAATGTATGACTACGCAATTTTCGGTGTTACGTAGGCTGCTACGGGTCATGCTCACATGTAATAATTGTTGTCCCGCCACAATTCTTTCGCAAGAAGCTAATTTTGTCAAGAAGCAGGCGCACGTACATTTGTAACTGACGCACTACTTTTTGGCCGCGGACGCCGGCAGTGTGCGAAGTCGCTTCAGCGCTCACGGAATAGCATTCTAATTTTGAAACATTATGCCATGAACTGTTTTTTTCAATATTGTAAGTTAACAGTTCCGTGTTGATTTAGGTTTCATGTTATCTTCAGCGAGCCGATCTCATATGTGCGAGCCTGTGAGTCGTAATTCTGAAACACTACAGCTGCTCGCTAGGCCGTTTCGAGGCCCACATTATCGTGGCTATATACTGGCAGGGTTGCTTCTTGTGTGTGTCGAGTGTGCGGGATGTCGTTCACAGCTGTTCATCGGTGTTTCTCAATTGTTTGTCTTTATGTATTGCTTGGTCTGTCTGGTCTCCTTCACTTGTTTCGCAGAATTTGGCTTATTCTTGCGCGTATATTTCGGAATTTGACCCAAAGCCTCTCTCCACGCAAATTGACGTGTCTTTTTTATACTCCCCGGTGCACCTCGAAAAAACTCCGTCCAGCTCGAAGTAAAAAATAAAAATGACAGAAAAAAAACTCCGAAGGCACCACGCAAAAATTCCGCCCGCACGGAGTAAAAATTATACTCCGATCATTCGGACTAATAAACTCCCAACCGGGGGGTCGCTAGAGGACAAGCAGTTACACTCCCCTGAGAGTTATTTCCGTTTACAGTGTGTTTATCCTCAGCCCAGATGGGCCGATAGAGTGTAGACGAACTCGGCGGCACGTACGGTAGGCTTAACCTTCGTTGAAGCGAACGATCTCGGTGGGTTACCGGGCGGTGCGAAAATGTTTGTATTTGAGCTTCAGAACATTTTAACTATTATTTTTAGTACAGCAGGGAAAGTGAAGGCACGAATCACCGCAGCTTTGTTGTCGGTGCGACAATATCAATCAGCGGCAGGTTTTCTGAGGTCCGTTCGAACGCGTCACGGCTGCTCGTTTCGTGTCGACTGTACAACACTGCGAAAACTCCCAGTCATCGATTGCGTACAAACTACTGATAAACGAGGCGTTATCTGCGTTTGCGTAATTTTGTTCACGAATACAGCTATCCGCACAGTCAAAGGGAAATGTACAAAGCGAAAGTGATCTTAAGTGTCGCATATGCATGGGCTAGCACACGCACCTTTATTCCAAGCTGCAACACCGCCGACACGAAATAGACATTTCATCCCCCACCATTAGCGCTATATTTAGGACAGGAGTCTGTTTTTTGGACAGGAGATGCCCATAAAATTGTATCAAGCATTTAATATTCAACAGCGCCTATACTCCGGCAGTGCGGCACAAACGAAACCGCGCAGTCTCCAGAGCCAGCGAACTCCAGCGCGTGTACAGCGCACACCAGTGCGCCCCAGCGTCATAGCAGTGAAATCAGTGTCTTTCCAGTGTGACCCAGCACTCTCAGCGATCTCACCAGTGTAGCAGTGACTCCCAGCGTGGATGGATGGATGGATGAGGCTGAACCCTTTAAATCGGCGGTGGCATACGCCCACCTAGCCATGACTAGGAACATATTTTGTACTTTTTCTTTTACACCCGCCGTGGTTGCTCAGTGGCTATGGTGTTGGGCTGCTGAGCACGAGGTCGCGGATCAAATCCCGGCCACGGCGGCCGCATGTCGATGGGGGCGAATGCGAAACACCCGTGTACTTAGATTTAGGTGCACGTTAAAGACCCCAGGTTACGGGCTAGATGGGTAGGTGTGCCGACCGGCGCCTCGGGAGCGTAGTTCACCGCTTCTCCGCGTCATGACGCAAAATTGGCGCTGCGGTCAGTAGAACGGTTCCGCAGCGCGCGTCGTCTGCTACAGGGGGCTGGCGGACTGGCGGCGAGCAAAAAAAAAAAAAAAAAATAAAGCCCGTACTGGAATAGTTGTATGTCGTCGTTCGTGTCAGTTTCAAAGGTGAAGAGCTCCGCATCTCTCGTACTGTTTGTAAGTTCCTAAGCGATGTGGAATGTTCCAGGTCGGAAAAATGACCGGCGAGATTAGCGGCGGCGTTGCTCCACCAATCAAGACCCCCAAGGAGACCGACTGCTTCGCTCCGAACTGCAAGTCGGGCTCTAAATTTGTGACAAAGACAGCGGAATTGTTCCACTGTCTGACAGCGGAAATGTTCACCCCGAGCTGCTAGTAGCTTGCTCAGTATCGGTACGATGGCTAGATGTATCGGCGACGTTAATGAGCAAGCGGTACACCGAAAAGCGTACGTCCATGAGCTCCTCGACGTTGGAAATTTCAAGCCGCACATGAGGTGCTCAGTGCCTGCGACATCGAGCACCGCTGCGCTGCTATAGGGAAAATAAAAGTGATTCTAGGCTGATATTCTATATAGCAGGCTATGTAGCAAAGAAGTTCCTGCAAAGAACCAAGTGCTCCGATTGCTCAGGGACATTATTGAATTCAACAGAAGGAGTAGGTCAGGGCTGTTGCTCCCTTCTGAAGCACTAAAAAAACTGGTAGCATCGCTCGAAGACGCCTTCAAGCTGTGCTTCAGTTTAAATGAGTTACGAATTAAGGAACAGTGCATCGCCGACTTTGCATCCTTTCTGCAACTGAATCTCCCGAATTTGATCGGCTGTAAGCGGCACAAGAAAGAGCTCACAAACGATGTTGTGAAGTTCTATTCAATTATACGCGTTTACTTTCTTTTCAAGGGCAATAACATGGCGCGCGAAAGCAACAGCGAGAAGAAGATTCACCTGAAGTGGAGGCGTGTGCTGTGAATAATGTTATGATGTGGTGGACCAACGTTGCGGCCTTGCTGGCGCTAGGCTATTTATGTTGGTGCATCGGCTGACTCAAGTTATGAGAGCGTTTCTTGTATTTTAAATATATTCACGAATTTAGTCCAAGACGTATTACTCTATTTTATTACAATGAAACAGTGAACCATATGCACTTACCAACACAATTCTTCTCTTAACAATTTAAATACTGTAACTGAGGCAGCAATAAACACTAGCTGGATTTCTCGAAATTGAAACATTAGAACTCGCTAAATATCATGTAAACACCGGTTCCACATACCGTGTAGAACCATTGCAGTATTGTTTTATACATGGGAAAAATTCATTTACGTCTTTAATGCAATGGGCTGGAGCGCCGCGTTTATATCAATAAATGTGACTGATTGCCAAGCTAGAAAAATTACTTCAGCATTTTGTTTTTCTGACTAGACGATAACAAGTTCCTCATTCTGGCTTGGCCTACACTGCTCAGAACGGTATTATAACGCGCACTTCAAAGATACAATCAGAGGCAAGCGATACTATCAGACACGCAGCTCGTCTACACAGCGCAGCCGCCGTTGCGCGCCGCGGAACCGTTCTACTGTCCGCAGCGCCAATTTTGCGTCATGATGCGGAGAAGTGGTGAACTACGTTCGGTCGGCACACCTACCATCTAGCCACCGTACCCAGGTGGTCCAAATTTCCGAAGTCCCCCACTACGGCATGCCTCATAATCAGAACTGGTTTTGGCACGTAAAACCCCATAATTTAATTTTTTTCTGGTCAGCTTCCTCCATTTTGTATCAACATTCCTCATGTACAAATAACTGAAAACTCTCCTTGCCCACCGCTTTTCTGCCATTTCTCTCAATCGCTCCTCAAATTCTATCTTGCTGCTGGCTTCCCTGCCCTCGAATGACGTCCATCCAATGTCACCCTGTACCCCCTGATTTGGTGCATTTCCGTGTGCTCCCAGAGCCAGTCTACCTACCCCTCGCTGCTTAACTTCCAACCTTGCTCGAACCTCTGACCTCATGCACAGGACCGCATTGCCGAAAGTCAAACTAGGGACCATCACCCTTTCCAAATCCCTCTCACCACTTTAGCCGTTACATATTTTTCATGTTCCGTTAGGTACTCAGCCCCATTGTTTATCCACACTCCAAGGTATTTGTACTTATCCACCACCTCCAGCGTAACCTCCTGTATCCTATGCTCGCTGCCCTGATTATCATTATAAATAATGACTGCCCATTTTCTTTACTAAACTTCAAACCTAAGCTATCTCCCTCTTTAACAGATCTCTGCAAGTCGTCTTTGCTAGCTGTCAGCCATAAGTACAATGTCATCCGCATACATCGGTCTAATGACTGTTTAATCCATTCTCCTTGCTTGAAATAGGAAAGGTTGAAGCCAAGTCCGCTCCTCTCTAATTTTTTCTCTATCCTTGTAAATACAGCATGAACAACAGAGGTGACAGAGGGCACCCCTGCCTAAGCCCCTGCTGTATCTCATAGGCCCAGATACCTTGTTTTCCCATTTTATGAGCACCTTGTTATTTTATAGATATCTTATAAAAGATTTCTTACTCCATCTTCCACATCTAGAGTGCCCAGTATGTCCCACAAATCTTTTTGGATTACACTGTCATAGACTCCTTGATATCCAGAAATGCATCAGAAATGCGTGCGCCAGCGTCCCAGTGCCACCCAGTGTAAAAAAAGCGCTGGTTTCACACTGGAAGGCACTAGAAGACACTGGTTTTTACAATAGGGATGGCATGCTGCGCGCTTCAGTTGCCGCAACCGACAAGCCGAGGGCAAAAGGCTTTTTTAGATGCGGAGCACATTATAGCGGCGGCCTGTCCCGCGGCGTCATTGGCGTCGGCGTCCGTCCGCACCTCTCCTCATTATCCACGCAGCTGTGCAATAACGCCTCTCTCCTCCTCTCCCCCTCTCCACGCCATCTGTTTGATAACGCGCTTGTCGCTCCATGTCTTCATCCGCCACCTGTGCGATAGGCGCGCATGCGCGCTCGCCTCTCTCCTCCTCCTCTCCGTGCCAGCTACTTATATAAACCGGTGCATGCGCTGCTGCCTCAGTTGCTGCTTCGGTTTAGTCAGGCTGCGCCGTCCGATGCGCTGAATGGACGCCAACGAATCTGTCAACGAACTGTCTGGCACATCTTCAAACAGCAGCAGCCAGTTCATAAACAGAATCGCGAGCACCTCTGAAGACAAGGCTGCGCAGAGAAGAGCTCACGACGCAGAACGTAAACGTCGGCGACGCGCAGCGGATCCAGAATCAGTTCGCCAACGCGAAGCCGCTTCGAAACGTCAACGTCGAGCAGCTGATCCTGAGCTTCGGCAACGTGAAGCAGCGTCGGTTCGAGAACGTCGAGCAGCAGAACCTGAGGTTCGGGACCGTGAAGTTCAACGTAAACGTACGAAATCGAGTGGCGGAACCCGAAGTTGAGAACGGGAAGCCGCGTGTAAACGTCAACAACGAGAGGCTGCTCCCGATGCTGCATGCGACGCGTGAACGCCGTTATAACGACCGCGATGCTCCGCATCAGCCCATGGTTCCCTCGGAAGATGGTGTAATTTTTTTGTTTACCATCCGGCGAGTATTTGCCCCGTCTCGCATCGTCGCGTTGCTACTTCCAAAACGGCATTTTAAGGCCAGTTACTGACTGACGAAGCAAAATCGCGCCTCAAAAACTGCGCCGCAAGGCGCGATCGAAGTTTTCCGCGGATTTCCTCTGGTAGCGCGTTAGTGGTAGCGCTACCAGAGGATAGCGCCTCGATCGCGTTGGCCGCGCCGAGCGCGACAGTGGAACGGAGGAGGAGGGAAGTGGTTGGGGCTACTTTTTATATACATAGGGGTTTTATTCGAAAACGTTTCGTGACTAATCCGCTACGTACGGCAGGGCACATGCGCCGTACCGCCGTCGAAAAGGCGGATTGTATCTTTTATTGGCACGAGCAGCGAGTGACTCTTGTTTCTGGCGCAGTACTTCCGGTTCCCCTCCTGAGATGACCGGAGACGAAATTCAAAATAATTTAGAAAAAAAACTGAAGAAAGCCAAATTCACGGGTAGATTATAGATATGCTATCAGAGCATAATAGTTTAGTTACAAGTTGAGGTACTGAAGTGTCTCGAACAATAAAAATTGATGAGAAATCACTGATTACCGCTCACCAAAGCACAGAATCGTAGACATTAGAGACGCCACGTTAGCACGACTTGGCGAAATTCCTGGAAATCCGGAAGTAGAAAGCGTAAGTAGTGACGTCGCACAAAGGTGGCATATTTCACCGGCTAATAATAGAAAACATTTGCCTGGCAGAGCAGATGTGACGACACCCTCCTCTCTCGCTTATCTCCAGCGCTACAGTGGCTAGAAAGGGAAGTGTGGAACGCGCCGGCTTGCGCATGGCGCTTTGGGAGGAACCGCCAGGTGGTGCTGACACACGTTACACGTCGGCCGCGACGGTGGCTAGCAGCCGCAGTGCAAGGACGCTGCGTGGAATGCGATCGCCCGTGCGCGTAGCCGAATATGCAATAACAAAAAAAAAAAGCTTCGTAATATATATTCTCGCTCGTGCATGGCGGCAAATGGCGATAGAGTGGCTATGCTAGCCCTTTCGTTGAAAGGCGCCAAGGTAACAATCCGATTGAGCGCGCGTCGATGGTAGAATGTACCTTGCTTTAGACGATTTACCCGGCTGACACCTTATCAAACGCAAAGCAAGAAAATTCCTAGTGGTAACTCGGAAGCAAACATTTTATTTTTTGACGCACTGTTTTCGCAAACAATTTTTTTTTAGGAGTGGCTCAATTCGTTTAAAAACAAACCATTATCCGTCATCGATTATATCTTGCTACGTGACGTACCTGAGCTGGTGCTTTTTTTCTCACGAGAAAAAAAATGTTTCAATTGTTCACAAACAGTTCAAACAGAACGTTGTCAGCCTTATGTTATTCTCTGCTAAGTGACGCGACTGAGCTTCAGGTATTCTTCTTTTCACGGGCAACTCTTTCTTTGTTGAGTGCATTCGTGTAGAAGGAAAACGGATGACCAAAAATAATTTTGTAACTTGCTTGGTAAGGCTGGGGCCATGCGGTGCACAGCCCAATATGACGTCATTTTGGCAGACAGTAGACAAGCTCTTGCAAGCTGTCACTGTGCAGCTCGTTGTAACTGAACCACATCAAAAACAGTGTTTTCAATGGCGTCTAACAGATCAGAAGAGCTTCTCCGAAGGGTGAATGAGTCCCCCATTCACGCAAAACTTGTGAACATCGCCACTGTTCGATGGCTTTGCCGGTGGTAACAAGGAGCTCGTCAAAACATTTGTTGCACACAGACTACGGGTATTTACCCTGTCATGCAGAAGACTAGCCGCGAGTCGCTCATCGTTTCGGGTAATCATGGTCGGGTAGCATTGCGGATTCAAAATGACAGACTGGTGGGCTAGTTGGGTGACATTTCACAGTAGCGCAGAAGCACACGGACGGCGAAAGAAACAGACGGGACACAGCGCTAAGAACTGAGTGTTTGTCGCGTTAGGCGCCTGTATCAGTTGAACTTGCTAGGTGGATTTGTTTGTCTTCCTTGTACATTCCTTTTTTGTGGCGATATATATATATAATATATATATATATATATATATCTGCTCTTATCAAAAACACTCAGTTGTTAGCGCTGTGTGCGTCTGCGCTAAATACTGCGTAAATAAAGCATTGTTGACTTCTTTATCATGTAAGAAGCTTCAACCTCCCCACTATCCAGCAGTGCGTCCAATTCATGGTTTGCATCCTCAATGCTTCGAAGTGTCAGATCGCCCCCTTCACAGTTGCCACTGCTGGGAGCTTTGACAAAATTGTAGAAACTAAGACAGTTCACGGTGAGCAAAAATTGAGCAGCAGTACAATAGTAACATCCAGACACGAAACAATGCTTTCGCACCATTCGTACACATATAGACTTGCTGCAGTACAAAAAAAAAAAAACGAACGTAACTTTTCACAGGTCAGGGCGGGCGGCGTCACTGAAGCAGCAGAGCCGGCGCGACTCGCATCGGGCGACGTATCAACATGGAGGAAGGAAAAAAAAACTAGGAGGGAGCCACGTGTCAATCTTGAAGCCTAGAGGAATGGGATGATGGGAAATGGGCCCTCACGTGATAGGCAAGCGGTAAATTTTACTCGGCTCGCTCCGGTGGCTTCGGTTTCGTCTGCTGCGGGGGTTTCGGAATATGCGCAATAGTCGGCGTGGCAAACGCGCACCGATGTTAGTGAAGGAATTAGAGTGGTGAGAAGCAGTTGAGTCTCGCCGCTTAGCAGACAGGCGCCAAGGTTGTTGCGAACGAAGGTGTCAATTAACCGCATTGCGCCAAACAACCCGGAGGACCACCTCAAGGACGACTGGTTGCGTTTCGGGGTGGTTTCAGGGACATGAGGAACCTTTCACCCTGGAAACGTCTAAAGGCAACCAAAGCCACCCTTCCGACGACGATTCGTTCGTTTGATAGCGTCTTGTGGGAAACAATGATGCCTTTCGCCGCTGCAAAAATGTGCAGGCGATTAAGCGAGTGTACAGGGTCCGGAGCGACTGTTTTCCAACGGGAAAAAAATTGTTCTGTCTTGTGTCCAAGGATGGACTGGCGAGCCGGAGACTCCGAACATATTTAGGGCCGTGCCGGACCGTAGTTAAGGTAGCACAGTCGACACTGTTGCTCTCCTGAAAGTCTTCGGCCTCTTAGCAGACCGGCTAACTCCCGTCAGCAGTAGGCGCACCTGCGTGATAAAGTGCTGTATGCCAGGATGCCCTAATCGAACAGAAAATCAGCGTGATGACCTGTCCTTCCATAGGTAAGCACAATGAACTTTTCTTTTATTTATGAAAATGGAACTGCAATATTCGTGATTGCTAGTGACTACGTGCTCGTGTGAATTATAACTTACGAATAGTGGTGCAATACAAGTAATTTTTTCCAACCTTGTCATAATTCCCACAAAGTGTTGGATTTTTCTCCTTAAAGTGCTTTTATCAGCCAGCGTACACTACTGAAAAGCCCACGAAGTGAAACTATTTATTTTCGAACATTACATTTCCCGCTATAAAACCATTATTGAATGAATTTTGTATGCATTTATTGTGGCTGAAAACAATCAAATTGCAATAAAACTAATTAATTGAAGAAACCATGAAATATTAGTCTTCACGTAACATACTATATTTTGCAATAGTGAATAAGAGCAATAATTTCGTAGAGAATATTTTGCAGGTAGTAACGCGGCTTGTGAGTGCAAAGTTCAATCATCATGTTGATGCTAAATACCAATTTTTTTTCAGAAGATGTTGGTGGACAAATTTTAACCCGGTAAATGATAATTGAGATGAAATAACGCAGTTGTACTTTAAATTACAGGAGCATCGTTTTCATTCATTTATTAGTAGTACCCTGAAGGCCTGGAGACATTACGGAGGGGGCATTACATTATGTCTGATATTTTTGTGTGAAACATGCACTGCAAAGTTACTACAGCTCCATTTCCCCCGAGATTCAATTAGGTGTATGTGTATTTTACAAGCACACTTAGATCGAACATAGTTTTCTACACAAGCTTCGGGGATGCGATGTGTAGGGAAAGCATGCACAGATCATGCGAGGCTTTTTGCATGACTCTGCAAAGGTTGTATAAATTCATTCCACAGCAAATGTTATTGTTGTACCTTAAAATATCTGGTGGGTTTTTCTTTAACTGTAGACGCTTGCAAACGACGATGTCACAGCAATGAGTCAACCTTGTGAAGCAGCTACATCCACGGGAACATCACAGCTGTAGGCAGCAAGAATGCATGTTTCCAGTTTGATGATGCCTTTTTCATGACTGAGGTACATGTCCCCACTATTCGTGAAGTCAAGTATGCTTTTCTTATATTCTCGGCAGGTCTCTCTCAAACCACAATGAACATGCACATCTCTGAGGCTTGTCTGATGTGCTAGCAGAGGGTACTGCTACATCTGTAGTTCGTCCTTCACTGATTCAGACATCGCTGATGAGCCTTCCGAAACCCAACATGTCCTGGCATGTTTGATTGTCGTAATGATCACAGGGCTTGCTTCAGACATTTCTCATAGTGTGCCTTGGTTCATTCATTGTCCTGATCTGCTTTGCAAAGATCTGTTGTTTCCGTATAATATATATTTTGGATTTCACCTTTAAAGTAATTATTGCAGTTTCAAAAATGCATGAGACTGTCATACAGTTTTTCCTAAGATGTTTTTGACAGATTTAAAGATCTATTAGTGATGCTCAGAAGGAAGAGAAAGATAGAACTGTTCCACCTATCAGCTACTTTACAGCCCTTTTTTGACAGAGGTGACAAGTATACTGCGTTCAAATTTCCTTGCTAACACTGGCAAAAAGCAAGTGCTGATGAATGAAAGCCATATATGCTAGATCATAACATTATTTTAGCCAATCTAGGAAAAGTATAAAATAAGGAAAATAAAACAAGTGCAGCAAAGCAGTGTTATGCAAGATGAAAACAACTTTTTTTTCAGTAAGCTTGTAATAAGGAAAACACACTCCTTCTCTGAATTATACTTCAGCCCTGTCTCTCATTACACGTTAATTAACACCCTTTCTAGGCCCCGACATTTACTACAGTAATAAAATTTATAGCCTGCCAACTGTGTTCGTAAGCTTTATCAACATCATTTTTTGGGACTGTAGATAAAAATACAGTACATAGCCACAGCCACTGATCTCTCTAGCAGTGTCCTGCTTGCTGGTCATTATTTCGCTTAATTTTAAATGAAGCCAATGGTGTCGCTATTAGTCCTGGGTTTTAGCTTCGACTATGCATCTGGTATTTCATTTGCACGGTCAGCAATTTCAAGCTATGTTGCCGTAAGCAATTCCTTGTCATTGCACTTCGTGTATTTTGTCTATTCTCCTAGTCCAAGGACCTCCAGCACGCTTAAGGGTGAAGCTTCTGCAGCACTGCCTACACACAACCCAGCGACACCTCGACAGCA
>NW_023606589.1:0-31380 GCF_013339745.2 Dermacentor silvarum
GGTCCTCTTGTTGGGAGGTCTCATAACAAGCTCGTTGAGTTGCCTGGCTAGCTTCTTCCTGATTGTCCCTAATTTAATCAGCAGTGGCGGAAGTTCTGGTCTGCTTGGCTTTCTGCAATGACTTGTGCCTGACCTGCCTGGTCCTTTGAGCCTGCATGTGCCTTTCTTGCTTTACATTCTTTGGCTTTGCTCAGCTTGGATGCCGAGTCCTACTTCTGGTGGCATCAGAATAATGGAACTGGTGGTCACACCCTGGTGGAATTGAAAATAAATGGCACATGACCTTGGGGGTAGTCTGACTTTGTACTGCCGTGCTTCTTGGGTGGAATTTGTTAGTAGTACCTGGTTGTCACAAAAGTGTGACAGTCCCTACCTTCATCTCTGCAGCATACTACAGTCAACCCACTTATAATGATACCGTTTTTTAACAATATGTCGGATATAAGTAGCCGATGCACCGTCACTTTTGTATGTGTTCAGTGTTAAATAAACCGCTTACTACAGTGCTCTCATGCTGCATTATCGGTACACAATTAAATGCTGATTTACTGGGTGTGTCTGCCAAAAGACAAAATTAATGCAAAATATTTGTAAAAAAAAATGTGAGCTCTCTTGTTACACCTGCCTTTGTCATCCTACTATCGTCATGCCATCGTTGTCATGCCAGCTGTCAACGATTAGTTGTACCACCATCATGATGCTGTCATAGTCGTTTCATCGTTATCACTCTAGCTTTGTCATTCGACGCTCGCATGCTATTGTCATCGCACCATCCATCATCATACAGGCTTCAGATACTGTTGTCATCGCACCATTCTTGTCATACATTGTTACCATATATTCGTTCTCATACCATCGTTATGCCATCGAAGTCTTTTCCATCGTTCTGATTCTAACTTTGTCATCCTACTTTCGTCATGCAGCCGTCATCGCACAGCCGTCGCATGCCATTGTTGTCATGCCGTTGTCATCAGTCCCTCATCATATTATCATAATAATGCTGTCTCAGTGTAGAGTGTTGTGCCAAACTGTGCCATAAAGGAAATCTTGCTTCATGCCACTCTAATTGTCGTTTATTGCAGATATTGCGCCACGCTGCGCCGACATGCACCTGCTCCGAATTCTGAATATTTTGCGTGGGTGAGAAGGTTCCGCGCGCATCAGCCCCAATCCTTCTCAACTTGTCCTCGCACACTTTTCCTCACAGCTACAGCATATTGCGCACGCGGCCTCGATGTTATCGCACTTGGACATATACGAACCCCACGGCATCGCCGCCCCCGCCGGTGACCATGCAAATTTGCCTGGAGTGTCCGTATAATTGCTATCACAATATAATTATGTTTATGTAATTATGGTAACACACGATTGTGAGGGCACAGCTGCTCCACGCACCTGCTCGCAGTCGCTTAATGATATATCGACAAGTGCGTAAGGCGCATTTTATTACAACTAGACAGCCCTGACATCGAAAAAAATTGAAAATGGGACAAGGCAGTAGACACGGACGCACAAGTCACACAACCCAGACGCTGCTTAGTCATTCTTCTGATCAACTACCAACTTGCTCAGCGAGTTATTTCAATTGTAGCGATATATAGTGTCGATATAGTAAAGCCACCCCATTCTTTATTAGCATCGCACAAGCGGGGAACAGATAGTGCGCTAGTTGCTTGCTTGTTGTCATATAGGCCTCGTGGTGCAGTCGTTGTTACGCCATTGTCGTAATTCAAACCTCGTTAACACGTAGTCGCCGCGAACAAAGTTTGGGTACGCACTAACAATGTACGAATTACCGCCAATGCCAGTGTAGCAGCCACTTACCGGCTGGAAAACACTATGTCCACGATGCTCTCAAACACAGCACTCAGACAGGCTTTATTTGCTGGTAGGCAGCAAAAAAATCGGTAATCTTCACTTGGCCCCATGTGGGTCTTATACCACGACGACGGCATCTTGAACTTGATAAGGCCGCGACCAGTTTGACCATGAGGCCCTGCTTACTAATGCGCTTCGCATTAATTGCGAAGAAATGCGCTTCTGGCGCGGTTACTACTTAAATTGGACTAGACGGCGACAGTGACTTTGCACCCTCTACTGGCGCCTTCTTCGCGTTACCGGGAGCTTAACTAGAACGCCATGCTTTTCTGCGCGGCAATCGGGCAACAGCTGTATGAGCAGGAAATACGTCATAGTGGCCATGTTTAAGTTCACTATCGCTGGCGACTGTCGTCCGGGCGTCGCAACTGAGAATTGAATGTCTACGTACAGGAGATTTTGTCGATGTTGTGCCTGTGCGTGTAGAACAAGAAAGAAATTAGTTCGCGCTAATCGTTTGGTGGGCAATGAGCGACTACGGCTTAAGTGGTCAGCCAATACATGGGTTCAATAGGGCTGGGTAGGGGCATCTTTGCGACTACGTTTGGTATGTATGTACGGGTATGTATTAACGAGGTTTGACTGTAAACTAGTCATTCGATTGTCCTCCTCCTGTTGTCATGCCATCATCATCATTGTGTAGTCGTCATACAGTTATTGTGATGCCATCGTGTTCGTTCCATTGTCGTCATTATAACTTCGACATCCAACTCTCGTCATGCTGTTGTCAGACAATGCCATCGTCGTTGCACTGTCGTCATACATACCATTGTCGTCATGCCATCATCATGGTGTCGTCATGCTGCTGTTTGTTATACCATCTCCATCACTTTAGTAATGTCATGCTGTCGTCATCATACCTCTTTCGTCAATCAATCGACGCGATTCCTTCACCACTCTCTTGTAATGATGCTGTCATCATTAAATCATAATTATGCCGTCATATAATCGTTGTCATCCCATTGTCCTCATGTCGTCGTCACGCTGTCGTTGTTATACCATCGTCATAATTTAAAAATTATCGTTGCATTGTCATACCGCATTTTTAATTTCTTCTTTGTCATTCCATCATCATCGATGCGTCGGTGTCATGCAGTCGTCAGCATGCCGCCATGCTTGTGGGCACCCTTGGCAAGTGAATGCCATAGAAAAGTGCGACGGTACCGGATTACGTTGCACATAGCAGAAGCAACAGAAGTCTCAGAATGACCACTACCGATGTTTATTTAAATAAGCATGACTTCAGAAATACGGTTGGTTGCACAGAAATTTCGTTGGTTGCTACATTGCTCGAATGCTAATCACATTGCCATTGACAATCACCTTGAGATGAGTTCCACCGTAATTTCTTTTCTTTTCATGGATTTCACATTTCTTTTCTTTTAGGCGCAGACACCCAGTAGCCAGATTTAATTGTTATATCCCAGAATGCGGCATGGGAACCTTGTATAAGCGGTTTATCTTACCACAGAACACACAAAATTTCAGGTTGGGACAGCTGCTTATTGTTACATTTGAGTATTGTTGCAACCAGTAATGCAATAAGTGGGTTTGACTGTACATCTGTCTAAATAAAATGTTTGAATATTTGTTCCCTCTGCTTTTTTCTTGCAACCTGGTTATAACAATTATCGATTAAAGCAATGGGATTTTCTTGGCACTTGAATGTTTTTATAAGTGGGTTTAAGTATAAGTTTTGTGCGTTGGTGCCGTACTTGCTAGTGAACGACTCTAGCAGTGCTCAACTCAAATCTTGCAATCAAACTGCATAGACTGCACCACAGATATTTCAAGACTTCTTTCTCATTTTCCAATTCCCAGAGTGAAATAAACATTACGTTCTTGGAATGGGAAAGGAGGCCAGCAGTGGACTCGAGGAATGGGAAAATAAGAGTCGGGGCCTTGGCATGAATACAAATCGTATGTTTGGTTTTAAGAATGAATGTTACTAATAAATGTGCCTGAGAAAGCTCTTGTAACTACAGAATGTAGTTGTGCATTAACTCTTGGATATCGCATGGTGTTCCACTTTTGATTTGGGCAGAACATGTGACTGGAGTTGAGAACAGTCCTCTCGGACAGTCATGCCCTGTTCACTTGTTTCGACTAAAATTTTATAAACTGTCATTGCACAAATGTCTTCAGCTGGACTTTTGTAGTGCTATTTTATGCCACCTCTGCACATGCCTTTGCATCTTCCATAGTTGTGCTTGCTGATTTCATAACTGCATGTATCTGTGTGTAAAAGTTAAGTTTTCTAGATTGATGCATTGTTTGTGTGCTCTGTTTGTCACCTTCACTTTTTATTATTATTTATTTATTTTATTTTTTATGAAGGGGGTTGTAATCATCATGGGTGCTGTGGGCCATTCTTGGGCCATCTTGATGTAACTACTGAATGGAAGTTAATGCCAGTTTTTGCAGTCTTGATGGTAGCCTCCTCATTAGTGAATTGTCGCCTGCTGGTGTAAAACTTTCGTAGTAACATTTTTATGCAGTGAGTCCAGTGTAGTGAGTGCAGTGTAGCGAGTGAGTGACGACAGTCAGTACTCTCAAAGAGATCTCTTCTTGCTGCCAGTTGGCAATTGAAAGACCAGAATCACTAGGCAAACTTTGCCAAGTTGAACAATGTAGACTGAAAAGGAAAAGTGCAGTGTTGTAAAATTTTTTGGTTCTCTCTGTTTGCGTTTGTCGTAGAGAATTAGACTACAACACACGCATAGGAGAGGGCGACCAGTGCATTCCTTCCCGACAAAGCAGCGTTGGCAACACTCTTGAAGGTCTTGAAGATTAGCTGTCAGAGTTGTGAGTGGCCTGTGCCTCTCTCACGGTCATCTTTGCAGTTGCAGAGTGCCCCATCCTCGTCGACTTCGGTGTCATCCTCGGTGCCAGTGCCAATGCAGCTAATCGCCAACACAGCCAACATGACTGGTTCTTCGTCACCTGCAGTGCGTTAAAATTTTTTTTTTTGCACAGTTTGTCCTGTAATAATGCAAATTTGATCTAGGACTCTATTTTTATTCAGCCCCAGTTAATTTGAACGTTAATTGAGCTTAAGTTAATGGGAGTCAAGTATATTTACGTAATGTGCAGTTGAAACACCTGGCAGCTGTTGCTTACGTTGTGTTTCAGATGAAAGTCGGTGTCACAACGAGCTCTGCTACATCTCCTGCTGGCACATCTGTGCGAACGGTTGCTGTGGTGTCGTCTGCTGCCAGTGGCACGTCGTCCGCATCTGGGGTGAAAATCATTGACCTCACTCAGGAAGAAGAGGCAGCAAATGCTCATGCTAAGGCCCTCTCAGGTGGGTCCCATCCACTCGGCAACAAATCACTGTTGTGACTACGTATACAGTAAACCCTCATTTACACTGGTGTCTCGAAATATCAGTTAAGTTCCCACTACGATGTGGACACTTATTTTTCACCCTTCATCTAGAAGAGTTTTACTGCCGAACTCTAGATATCTCGAAATCTTGACTGGAAATACCAGAGAAATGTCACTACCCAAAAGACTCTGGTAATTTTTGCAGTGTAATGAATTTCGAACAATTTAACTTAAAAACCGCAATTGAACTTTGAAAATGTGCAACTTTCACGCCTTGAGCAGAAAGCCACCTATGATAGTCTGTTTACATCTCACTATCGCGAGCATGAAGAGAGTGTCCCTATCAAGCCGTAGTCTTGCTGAAACTACGCTGTGGGCTCGCATGCTCATCTGGTTTAGACGCAGCGCGGGGGCTGATCGCATCTGCTCTAAGGAAAACCAGTGGTATTTGTCAGTGCCCAATGAAAGAGCTGCATAGCTTTAGAAAGGTATTAAAGGACCCTGGTTTTACCTTGACGTTTTCTGGGTGCATTACGGTGTAGTATGCACACAGGGGTAAAACAGCTGCGCCGATTGCGCCATTTTGATACAATTTCGTATTTTTCTGCCGAGCTATGCCAAAACCGTAATATATGTTGAAATTGCGCCACGCTGCGCCAAAACACCCGACCAGCCGCGAAATTTCGCGGTTACGCTAGTTTTAGCTGGAAACACAGGCCGTGTTGGCAACCTGCAGCTTGGACATCGCCATCCAATCCAGTCCAATGCGCAAGACACGACAAACACAGCGCCCGTGTTTGTTGTTTCTTCCTTGTCCACGTCTTTTTTGCGCTAGTTTTTTTTTTTTTTAAGATGGAACCACACCAACTCGCCCAGCTCTCAGTTTTGATGTTTATACGGAACATCTATGCGCCAAAACCAATTTTAGGGCCCCAACGCATCATAGACACCATCCTTAGTTAGCAAATACGAATCTCAAAGGCCATGCTTTTGCTGGCAGAAACTGAAAATACGTCGTAGGTGTCGCCCCCGGCACTTTGGGCGGCCAAGCGACATGAAAAGTCAACATGGCTGCTTGGGCTGATGAGGGGTGGCAGTTTGCAACGCATAATGCAGGAACAGTCCCACAGTTGGCGACGCAACAGCGGGGTTACCAATGCATTGGGTCCTATGGGAGCTATGCCTGGACCTGCCAAAAATGACGTAAAAGCCGGGAAAACGCAGCACCCAGGAACGTAACAGCATGGTTCTACTGTATTGTGTACCTGATCAAATCAAGCTGGCTAAGTGACTATAAATCGCCGTGCTCCCACTCCTGCGCCAAATGCGCCAGATTGCGCCATACAAGATCTCCCGCGCCTAAGTGCACCAAATTAGCACCTCCGCATTACGTGTGTGGCCGCAGTGGCCTGCAGACGTGCATAGCGCGCATGACCTAAGCGGCTTCATAAATCGAACGGCAACCGATAATTCAGGCTCGATGGGGACCGCCTAAAAGTCCAAATAACTGGGAGTCGTTGTGGGGGTCTTCCCCAACCCGTAGCGCGTGTAATCGCAGCTACGTAGGGTTCGGGCGAATAAGGCAACCAGCGAGTCAACTCAACAACGTTTATTGCTGTCAGCAATAAAACACACTTGTAGAGGGAAGTCCGCTCTGTATAACAACTAATAAAATAGGCTTGCCTCGTCGCGTGTGGTAGTCACGCGAACGAGGTCACTCACGGCTTTCAGCAGGTAAAAATCCGTCCAGGCAGAAGGTCAAGCGAGGTCAGAGAGAGCGGGGGTCTCTCGGTCGCGCTCTTTTATGCCTTTTTGCCTTTCCGCGAGGGGAGTGTCCTCCTCGCCCGCCGGATGCTTTCCCTCTTCCCGCGCGGCACGCGCGTCGCGAGAGGCGAGCGAGAACCGGGAGAGGGCAAAGTGCATTTCTCCCGTGTTCGCCCGGCTCCCGCAGCGCGCGGTGTGCGCGCACGAGATGTCCACCCGGCTGCTGTCGCGGGCGCTCCGTGCGCCGGCGACGGGCGAGCGCCCGCGGGAGAAGGTGGCAGCGTGTGCTCCCCCACATCCTCCCCCCCTTAAGAAGGCCCCCGTACGTTGAGGCTGGCACCTAGGGACGTCCGTTTGCCTGAGTACCCGCCGAGGTTGGCGACCGAGGAAGCGTTGTGGTGATGTAGCCCTCAGCTGGCGGACACTTGATGCCGACTCGGAGGCGGCTGGTCAGCTGCACTGCTCGGGCTTGCGAGGCGGGATCGTTGTCGGGGCTCGAAGGTGGCTCTCAGTGCTGCGCCCTAGGTGTCGGCTGCGCTGGAGGGGTGGTCGTCTGCCGGCCGCCGGCTTGCGGTTCGTGCGGCTCCAAGGCCGGCGTAGCGCCGTCAGTACTGCAAGGGCGTCAGTTGTTCCAGCGCGTACTGCAGGCAATTCGCACGGCCGTATCTCGTCTTGCTCTGCTCCTGGAAATTATTATCAGCAACTGCATAGCAAACTGCACGGAACGGCACTGTGATCAGCAGCATAGTTGGCCGTATCCGGGGACACCATCGACGTCTGTTGCGAAGGGAATGTTCGCAAGCATCATCACCAATTCGAGTCGCAGCACAGGATAATCACCGCACTGGCCCTCACAGCAGTCTTTGGTGAAACCGCACACCCACGCGTCGAGCGTTCACGCCACATTCCCGTCGTGGCCTTGACGACTCGTCGTCCATACTCGGCGCTCCATGGTCACTAGACGTTCGCTTCCCCGGCAGGAACTACCAAGGTGCCAGCCCGGCGCGGCTGTATGCTCACGCGGTACGCAACGCCACCCGGACTTACGAATGTTCCTCGCAGTCGTCGGGTTACGCAACTAGCAGTCAGATTACCTTCGCCTGCTACGCAAATTGTAGCGCGGCTGCGGGCTCGCCGTTCTGTTCTGACTGCTCTCTCTCACCGATCGCGGTTGAGGGAGGGCCTGATCGTCATCACACTGCTCATCACGCGGCACGTAGCGTTTCAGGTCGCATACGTGTACCGGTCCGCCGATCGGCTTTCCTTTCTTGTTCTCGAGCCGGTAAACAAGCGAGGAAACCTTCTCTCTCACTAGATACGGCCCGGTCCACTTCGGCGCCAGCGAGGCAGCGAACTGTTTGGTAGCATCGCTGAGAACGTGCTGGCGTCGAAGCACCAGATCGCCCACTTCGTAGTGGACGTTCCGATGCGAGCGGTCGTACTGCGCCTTCTGCTGTGCCCTTGCAGTGCGAAGATTACAGCGTGCTTTATGTAAAGCTTCCGTCATCTTGGCACGTAGATGCGTCGCGTATTCAGCTCGTGCTGACGGCGCGACTGGCATTCCGCTGCGATCCGCGAGAACCCTATCCATCGGATTCGGCAGCTCTCTCCCCAGGTTGAGAGAAGAAGGCGCATACCCAGTCGAGCGGTTTACTGTCGATCGCAATGCAAACCCGATCTCTGGAAGGTAGGTATCCCAGTCCTTATGCCTTTCAGAGAACGCGACAAGCATGTGCTTGATGTTGCGATTGACTCGTTCAGTGGGGTTCGACTGAGCATGGTAGGTTGTCGTTTTCTTATGCTTAATGCCCAGTGCGGCGCATGAGTCAACGAACACCTTTGCAGTGAAGTAGGACGCATTGTCCGTTATCAACTGCTCCGGAAAACCAAACCTGGTGAAAACCTCCATCAACTTATCCATGATCACCCGTGCCGTCAGTTTTCGTAGGGGGAAAAGTTCTACCCATTTACTGAAGTGATCCGTGACCACCAGCAAGAATTTGTTCCTGCTCGGTGTTGTGGGATACGGTCCCATGATGTCACATGCCGCGATTTGCCAGGGAGTCTGGCTGTCGATAGGCTGCATGAAGCCGGGCGGTCGTCCGCCTCGGGGCTTCACGCTTTGGCACACATGACACGATCGGGCGTAGCGAATCACGTCCCGTTTCATGCCTGGCCAGGTAGCGAAGCGACACAACTTAACGTAAGTCTTGGGGCCGCTCGCGTGCCCAGCAATGCACGAGTCATGAAAGTAGCGTAGCAGTGCTCCTCTCAACGCGCGCGGTATCACCACCTTAAACGCCTCACTTGTGTCGTTCTCGGTGGGAATATACCTCAGCAGGACGCCGTCGGAATTCAGCAGATAGGAATCCAGTGCGCTCACAGCATTACCAGCTGTTCCTGAGCGCTCCGCACCGACAGCAATACCAGCTGCCTCCATGTGCGCGGCGGCCGCGCCGCCCGGCTCTCGGAGCCCGTCAAGCACTTTTCGACAAAACGGATCCTTCTGCTGAGCCTCGAACAGCTCCTTTCTGCTGAAGACAACTCCTGCGGAACCGACAACATCTACGTGGTTCACGCTCTCGCCCAGGATCGACGGTTGTTCCGCGTCCCTTACTCGGGCTACGGCCAGGGTTTCTCCCTCGCCTCGGACAGGCGCTCGCGAAAGTGCGTCCGCTGCGGCATTGCTTTTTCCTTTGCGGTAGCGCACGGTGAAGTCGTAACGCTGCAGCAGCAGTGCCCAACGCGCCAGGCGACCACTCGGCTCACTCAAGCGCCTCAACCAAGTGAGAGCCATGTGGTCAGTCTCAATTGTGAAAGCCACTCCGTCGACATAATAGTCAAACTTTCGCAGAGCGAAAACTATCGCGAGACACTCCTTCTCTGTCACCGAGTAGTTCCTTTCCGCCGGCGTCAACGAACGGCTCGCGAACGCAACCGGTCGGAGAATGCCTCCGTGCTCCTGAAGCAAAATTGCACCTAGACCCAGGTCGCTTGCGTCTGTTTGAATCACAAACTCCCTGTTCAAGTCGGGCAGCTGCAACTCTGCCGTGTCAGCGAGCACCTTTGTGAGGCCGCGCAGTGCCGCCTCCTGCTCTGGACCCCAAGTCCAACGCTCGTCTTTCCTTAAGAGCTTCGTTAAAGGCGCTTGCACTGCCGCGCAGTCTGGAATGAATTGGCGATAAAAGTTCACCAATCCCAGAAAGCGTCTCAGTTCGCCGATATCTTTCGGCGACGGGTAGCTCAGTATAGCCTCGAGCTTATCCTCACTCGGCAGAATGCGGCCGTTGTCCAACGTGAATCCCAACAGCGTTATTCTGTTCGCAGCTATCTGAGCTTTACTCGGGTTCAACGTGATACCCGCGGACCTCAGCCTGTCTAGGACGTCTCTCAAGTGGCGCAAGTGCTCGTCGAATGTTTTCGAATAAACCACTATATCGTCGAGATATGCGAGAGCATGTTGCCACTTCGCATCTCCTAGAACTCGGTCCATCAACCTCTGATAAGTAGCGGGAGCTCCGACTAAGCCAAAAGACATTCTTTTGAACTGAAAGAGCCCGCGGTGACAAGTGAAAGCCGTTTTCTCTTTGTCACGCTCGTCCATTTCGACCTGAAAATATCCCCGACTAGCATCGAGCGTCGTAAAGTACTTCGCCCCGCCTAGGTTAGATACTAAAGAGGAAATGGAGGGTAGAGGGTACGCATCCTTCTTCGTAACCTCATTCAGCCTGCGGTAGTCTACACAAAGGCGATAAGTATCGTCCTTCTTCGGGACTAGAACTACCGGGAAGCCCCATGGGCTGTTCGACCTTTCCACAACGCCTGTGTCGATGAGTTCGTCTAAAGCGCTGTCAAGTGCTTTCCGTTTAGTCAAGCTTATCGGCCGAGGATTACATTTCCACGGCGCAGCGTCACCCGTGTCTATCCTGTGCCTGACTAACGTAGTGAGGCCCGGCCGGTCCGTGAAAATCGCGTCGTATTCGTACAACAGCGATGACAGTCGTGCCCGTTCTCTCTCCGGCAGGCTGTTGACCTCTGACAAAAGTGGGTGCGCTGCCCCTTGCAACGTCGCGGCACAATGTTGTGCTACCGTCTCTCCGTTGCTTTGATCGTCTTTACCGATTACGGTTTGCTCGCTCGGCTGCGGCTGGGTGTGGCCCGCTCGCGCCGCCCCCGGAGACTGGCGTGTCGCCGCAGGCACGGGCGCTTTTGCGAAACGCTTCAAAACACCCGTTCCGTTCTCTCGGTAACCTCCGCTGGCGATGTCTATCAAAATACCCGACTTGGCGAGAAAGTCTCGACCTAAAATAACAGGCACTGACAGACCGGGAAGATGTACAAGGCGTTGTCGCCTGACGCGTCTCTCCCAACGAATAACTAGTCTAGCTGCACCGCTCGATTGTGCTGTGCCGGAAGCAAGGCGGAAAGTGATGTCACTATCTCTTAAGCGGATATTGTTCTCGCGGAGATGCTGCAACACCTCGTCACCAAATAACGAAGCGCTTGCCCCAGTATCCAGTAATGCGGCAAACTTCTTTCGGGCTATCGTTAGCTCGATGAACGGCGCCTGCGAGTCCGCGACATCTCCTACGCGACAAGCCAAAGGCGCAAGTAAATCGAAATCGCCAGTTGTGTTCGAGATCGCCGCCCGGGACCCAAGGTGGATCACCGGCGGCCTCGCCCGTTTCCCGAACCACGTGCTCGACCTTGGCCCGGCGTGCTTGCGCAGTCACGGGCGATGTGCCCCAGTCCGCCGCATTGGTAGCAACGGCCACCGAAGCCTCGGTGGCGTGGGCGCCCGTCGCTCCAATCCGGCGGGCCGTAGCTTCCACGCTCGGCGGTCGGCATGTGCCGCTCCTCTGTTCTCGCATTAGTCGCCAGTTCCTGCCGCGGCGCACTGCGTGCCGCGTTATGCTGTGCTGTTTTCAGCGCGTAGGCGTACGGGTCCAAGGCGCGGTCTGATAATTCCCAACCACGCTGGACCTGCTGCTCGTCGGCGAACGATGCCGACGCGTCGACCCTCGGGGAATGTGAAGCGATCCCGCCGCCGTTCCACGCGCAACGAGGCTCGAGTGACAGCGCGGCGGGTGGAGGCGGACGGTATGCTCGCGCCGCGAGGATGTCCCCTTGGATGCGCTTTGCTTCGGTGGCGAGCTCGTCTAAGTCTCGGTACCTACATCCCCTGAAGTAGGCCGCGAAAGTCGGGTGCGCTTGCCGTGTGACGCGCTCGACTTTATCGGCGTCGGTGGCGAGAGGGCTTGCGAGACGATAAAGTTCGTCCATCGCTCGAACATACTCCAGCAGGGACTCGTCCGGATGCTGGGTACGCAACTCCAACTCTCTCCTCAAACGCCACTCGTAGTTGGCCGGAAGAAATTCCTCGCGGAAGTTCGCGCGGAACTCTTCTACTGTGCGGGCTCTGTGTCCGGCCAGTCGGAACCAACGAGCCGCCTGTTCAGTCAGTGAAGCAGGGACCACGCGCGCGAGAAGTTCGGCGTCTGAAAGCCCTGTTGCTTGCTGATAATACTGCAGACGGTCGAGGTACTCGTTTGCACTAGTGCGATCGTGGTACCCACTATAGGTAGGCATGTCTACCTTAATTCGTGGTCGCTCGCTCTGCGACGGGGCCCGCATGGTGTTCTGCAGGGCGCCGGCTAAGCTCTGCATGACTTGCAGCGCATTCTGCAGCATTATTTCGCTTGACGGAATACTACCGCCCGAAGGTTCGGACGCATCCGCAGCTTGCGTCGAACTATTTAGAGGCATAGGTGGCTCTGAGTCCGCGGGATGACGCGGCGAGGTGTTAGGCGTGTTAGGCCTACTCTCAGGCCTAAACCCTGCCAACGTGGCGTTTCCGCGATCCCGACTGTTCCGCGTGAAACACTCAAAATCAAAGCTACCGGTTTGTTCGGAAGCTGCCGCCGCGTTAGCACTAGGCATCTGATTATCTCCCGCGACCTCCGACAACATGAACAAATCTGGAAAGTCAGACAAGCCCGTCGCCATTGTTTACTGCAACTTCAGTAGTCCCAGCTCCAAAAAACAGAAAAGAAAACTCGCCGTGTTGCCGAATTCGAACCACGTTGGTAGCGCCAAATGTGGGGGTCTTCCCCAACCCGTAGCGCGTGTAATCGCAGCTACGTAGGGTTCGGGCGAATAAGGCAACCAGCGAGTCAACTCAACAACGTTTATTGCTGTCAGCAATAAAACACACTTGTAGAGGGAAGTCCGCTCTGTATAACAACTAATAAAATAGGCTTGCCTCGTCGCGTGTGGTAGTCACGCGAACGAGGTCACTCACGGCTTTCAGCAGGTAAAAATCCGTCCAGGCAGAAGGTCAAGCGAGGTCAGAGCCGCGGGGGTCTCTCGGTCGCGCTCTTTTATGCCTTTTTGCCTTTCCGCGAGGGGAGTGTCCTCCTCGCCCGCCGGATGCTTTCCCTCTTCCCGCGCGGCACGCGCGTCGCGAGAGGCGAGCGAGAACCGGGAGAGGGCAAAGTGCATTTCTCCCGTGTTCGCCCGGCTCCCGCAGCGCGCGGTGTGCGCGCACGAGATGTCCACCCGGCTGCTGTCGCGGGCGCTCCGTGCGCCGGCGACGGGCGAGCGCCCGCGGGAGAAGGTGGCAGCGTGAGCTCCCCCACATCGTAAATATCCAAATTTGTCAGAAAATAACTGAATTTATTCCGCCATTGGCTAAAAAAGACATTATTCTCGGTTGACCACTTTCGGGGATACGTTCACTATTGTGGGATTTCGCGTCACTAGCGTCAGCGTTGGCATACTTGGTAGTGTCCCAGGAACGCTATCATCTGTCGGTGTGCCCAGCGCTAGTCGCTCGAAATGTCGCGAAAGTGAAAGCATCCCAGAAAGGGGATTGTCTAAAAATAAAGCCGAAGTTTGTCAACGCGGTCCTGCGCGCACGTACGCTTGCCTACGATCTGGTCAGTCCCTATCTCTACCATTGTTATGCTGTCGCCACAAAAAGACGAAAGTACAATTAATGCATGCACCGAATCTTCAACCTTTGGCAACAGGGCCGCGATTTTGTAGCGATGCCTTTTCCGCTGGCACTCCTTGCACTTCGTCAGTGGTATAAGAGTGGTGCTTTGCCTGCGTTACATGGTATAGCCGGCAGAGAATGGTGGACAATAAGGGCGGCATATAGAATCGAGCGGAATGCATCGCTACAAAATCACCGCGCAAGAGTCGACCGTGCTATCATAGCCGAATGACGGCGGGTTTTTTTTTTAAGCAGTCACTGTCCTCGTCGGCGGAGACATCGAGGCTGTAGTCGGCGCCGCTTAAACAACATAAGTCGCCGTGCGAACGTGTCGCTAGTTAACACGTCATTGAATAAACGCTGGACGCCCGGAGCCAACCCAAATGCACTCCCGAACGGCTTGCCGGAGTTCGCTTGACGGTTTGGCCGTGGTCGGTGCTGGATTAACTAGGCTTCGCTAGTTTCGGTTTCCAGGAGTTGTCGGCAACATGGCCGACCACCATGCTGCGGTTATGCCAGCGACGTATCAACGCCAAAATATTGGTATTTCCGCTCAACTGGGCGGTCATATTAGCACGCAGTCGTTCAAGCGGACCCTGAATTATAAAGAATTTAGTACCTTAAGGTGTTAGGAAAGGTGAAGTTGGGAAATTTGCAGGCGCAAGTTGGAATACGCTAGCGCAAGACAGGGGAATTGGAGATCGCAGGGAGAGGCCTTCGTCCTGCAGTGGACATAAAATGTAGGCTGATGATGATGATGATAATGACTTTAAGGTGTCCGAAATTTCAGTTGTACTTATACTTTAAATTGATGTGCAAGTGATGGTGCCTCAAATTAGCGCGAATAATTGAGCTTGTTTGAATTGCTGGTGTCGAAATAATCAGTCGACGCCTGTTGAGAATCGGCCAGTTGCTGAACAGAGGCTTCAGCTTCTCAACGAAAAACAGACCATTGAAGAGTACCTGGTGTCGTCTGAAGCAATTACTGAGCGTTACGAGGGGCTCCTCAAGGCTAGCCTGGCTCAGAAAAGCATTGCTCACATTGAGTCTGGCCAGGTGTTTCTGACTGATGCTAGAGCCTTGCTGAAAACATAACAAAGTTTCGGCTGTCAATGAAACAATCATACGATGTAAAAGGCAACATCTGAGCATCTTCACTCAAATTGAAATAAACTAATTACAGCACACTGTTGTCTTCATTTAAATTCAAGGGAAACTTATGTATTTAGAGGCAAAGCAACATTGCTTTACAGCAAGCAAATACTTTCTGGAATAACGCTTGTCAATTTTAAGTGTTTGAAATAGCTTAGGACGTGTCCAGCAGCTGCGATTTATTAGCTCCAAAGTGCTCCGAAATCTGTGGATGATCCAAACTGCTCCAAAATTAAGATCTTGCTGCTCCAAAAATTGCTCCATATCTCAGTTCGTCAGTGGCACCACTGAAATCGTCATCATCATTAGCATCGTATCGTGCCACTTGTCTTGCGATGTGATGTGCATGTCACGTAGCGTCTATACATTTTCCCTTTGCATTGCAGTTGCATATTATTACACCAGGTGGCACGCCATGTAGCAGTTGGATATGTAGTGGTGCAAGGTAGACAAGTCTTGGGGAATAAAAAGATTATGGAGATGTATAAATATTGATGTAATGAAAGACATGTATGGCATACGTGTATGGCAGGCTAGGTGACAGTCCCCGTCCCGTTTGTGGGGTATTAGGGTCTCACAGGAGTACTGACCACCGCGGGTTCGAGCTTAGCGAGCCACAGGGCCGCGTCAGCCGTCGCCTCCAGTACCGCTGCGCACGAGCTCAGGCCGCAATATTACCCTGAGTTAACGGAAACTGTTTGTCTCCGGCAGCACCCAACACTGTACAAACACCCGGTCCTGGGGCAGCGCAGGAACCAAAGGAGTCCCTCACCAAGGGCGGAAATACAGACAGGGGCACCTATAGCACTTCGCTGCGAGAGCACAGGCTCAAGCTGGGACACGCCGCTAGGAAAAGTCCTGGCGGCTATGCTACTTGCTCTGGCGATAATCAATGGGCCAGGCCACTTGTGACAGCTCGGGCAATCTCCTTCGGCAAGTGCGGCTCGGCATGGTGCGACCTCGCGCAAGCACTAGGCACCACTCTTCAGCTTAGCATCAGGAAAGGAACAGCACAAAGTACGCGCTCACCGCACACGGGCAAAGGCACCGTGCACAAGCTCAAGTCCTAGTCACAAAGGTGTCGGTGGACGAGAGGAAAGCATGTACGTACCCAGTGCTGTCCCGGAGGTAAGAGAGTTCCGCTGAGCCATCAGCAGCTGAACGCGGCCACTTCACGATGTCAGTGTCCCTCCCCCACCGCAAACCGTCGCAAGTGGAGCACTACCGCTGAAACTGGTTGCGAGTGGGACTGAGGGGAAGGCGTATAGGGACGGCAGAACAGGTGAAGCCCGCGCAGTGGCGCCGGTGCATTCCTCAATCCCCACACGTTTCAAAGGGAACACCGTTATATCATCATCATCATTAGCATCGTATAGTGCCATTTGTCACCCGATGTGACATGCGCGCCGGCGCATAGTGTCGATACGTGCAAGCATTGCATTGCAGCTTCACTATTCCACCAGGTGCCCCGACATGTAGCAGTTGCATATAGCAGTTGCGTGCTGCATGTAGCTGGACCTGGTTAACTCAAGCAGGCTAGATGACTGTTTGTCATCACGCGGTTTCGAAGGGGATGCCAGTAAACTATCATCATCATCAACAGCCTCATACCGTGCCATGGGTCAAGGGATGCGACATGTACACCACGTAGTCTGGATACCTCTTCGGTACACATTATGGCACCTCCTTGCAAGGTATGAACCGCTGCTGAAGAAGCTAATCGCAGAGCTACGCGCGCAACTGCAACCAGGCAAGATTGGGCTCAGCAGATCGCTGTGCAGAGAGCAGTACAAGCCGCAGCTCGCTGTCTATGCCGGGCGGACAGTTAAAATCGTTCTCGTGAAAAGGCGAAGAGGCTTCGCCACGAAGACCCTGTAGTATGTGGTGCCGAAAATGTAGCAACTTTTCAGCTGCTCCTCCAGTTTACGCTGTGACTGTGCTGCGTGTGCCGTGCAGGACTGTGACTTTTTTTTTCTTTAGTAAAACGAAATTTTAGTGCCAATCCTGTTTACTTATCCTCATCTTGTTTTGTGCTACTGTGTTCGTAATAAAAATGTGTGCCATCTTTTTCTCCACTTGCAGCCAGCGGTGTCTCACTGGGCAATGCATTGCACAAGATTGTTTCCTCATCATCCATTCCTGTACTGAGCGCGGCACCAACTTCTCTTGTTCAGGTAAATGTCAGAAACTGTTCTTTAATCCACAATTTCTTTTTCTGTTGTAATAGTACTTGGTTTTGTTTGCTGTATTCATCTGAAGTTTGCATATAATGGCTTGGTAGTGGATAGTGGCAGATAGAGAGGTATCCACTCCGCGGTGGTGGTGGATGATGGAATGCAATGTCCCGTCTCCAACACCTTCTCCTCACTTGCACAGTCTCCTCACCCACTCCTACTTGGCAGTGTTGCCATTTTAAGTGATTTTGTCACTAGATTCTTTAAACATGTGTCGCTAGAGAAACAAATGTTTCCACTTTTTAGCGACAGAGAATTTGGCGACATTCTAGTGACTTTGAAATTAAGAAAATTTCTACGAAGTTGGCTTTCTAGATTGCACTTCAGGATTTTAAAGTACAAGTAGCTGGCTGAACCTGGCTGTGCAGCGCATGGGCATTGTGATCATGATAACTAACCGTGCTCTGCACTACAGGGGGAGACAGGCTGTGCTTATTTGCATCTAAAGAAACATGCTTCATATCACACTTACAAAATGCATGATTTTTAAATCCTTATGTAACCCTTTTGAATGGATCTTAAGCTACAGTTGGAGTGTTTAATGAATATGCTCTTGCATATGTTTAAAAGTTTCAGTAAATATTTTAGATTAGTGGACGTTAGTACGCATAGCATAAATAAATTGATCATTTGTAATAAATTTTCATGGCTAAATATAGAATGTAGTAAGTGAATAATAGAACAGATGAATTGCAGAAAGGAGGACATGTTATAATGCTTGGATCATTCATGCAAATCTGAATGTACTGCTTTCATTTCTCGTGGCTTTCAGAGAAATGAATAGTGCACTAAGCTTTCAAGTAAAACAAGAGGCGGCAATGCAGTATTTGACTTGTATAAAAGTCACATAATTAACATCGCCATAATAAAATGAACAAGTGAATGCCACAGAATTTAGCTCTCCTCTCATGAGTGTCGAACACTATAGAGATTAACAGGCATAAGCTGGACCAAGTGTGTTTTTTGTGTTAAGAAAATCAGTTTGCCCATGTTTTTTGAAGTGTGCGGGATTTGTGATTATTCATTCTGAAGGTAATAACCAAATTGCACTTGTCATCATCCATTGCTTTGTGAACTTTTTAAATAAAGCGCTTTGCACTCTGCTTGTAAATGTACCGTTTAATCCTGCACAGACAATCGAACGTAAAATCGTTTGGTAGATTTGTTACGCTTTTAGCTTATTTTACAGTGTTGTAGACTGCCTGCATCATTTATAGGTCACTTGACAGTTCAAGCATCATTTTAGCAATTTGCAGCAGAAAATTTAGGTTTGTCTTTTGGCTCTGTTTAGCAGCATGCCCGAAAAAAAGTTGGCAAGAATGCTCACCAATGAGCATCCTCTACAGAGTCTACACAATTGCACTATATGCACTCTCCAACCACTGCCACATCAAAAACAGTCTGCCTCCACAAGGAAAGCTACGCCTTAATGGAGTTAATGAAGAGGTCTAGCTGAGCATGTATGGTCCAGTCCGCTCAGATAGCTGTATCCTAATACAGTCGAACTCAGGTATATCGAACCCACATATAACAAATAATTATGTGTAACAAACAGCAGTAAAATCCCCTTGAAAATATTCTTATAAAATTTTTATTTTATATATCAAATAACCTATACAGTAAAGGCTCATTAATTTGAAATTTTGCATAATTCGAAGTAGCCGCCGTGGTCTGTCCAACAGTGTATTAAAAGCAATATGTAATGCATCCCGCTAATTCACACTGTAATCCGCACTGCCACCGATAATTCGAACTCCGCGCATTGTGGATGGGGAGAGTGCGACGCCAGCACGCGGGGGGGAGGTTGCACTGGTGTCACCGCGTTGGCCATGCAGCTTTGCTCTTTCAAGCATCGGTCGCGGCATATGCTCAAACACGCCCATGCTGCTTCGTCAGTGGTCGCAGACAGCCATTCCAAGCGGCGCGTGGGTTGGGGATTGTTCTGCGCATGCTCCGAAGAGAGCAGCCGACAGTGCACGCGTCGAAGTATAGAGGGGACAGCATTTCGGCTGGCGCAGCGTAAAAGCCATAACGTGACTGGGCGCAAGCGCGCCCAAAGCGTCGGCCTATAAACGCGCCTCGGGCACGTCAGACCGCGTTGGTCGCGTCCGGTTGTGCCAATGCGTCGAAGTGCCAATGCGTCGAACTAACTATAAACATTGTTGTTCTCGCCAATGTGACGTAGCGTGTGCATGCGCTCACGCTACGTGGGGACTATATACGCGGCTTAAACATGCGATTTTTTCTCTCCGACTTTCATTAGTTGCGAAATTTGTATAATTGGAAGTTTCGTAGTATCTCCATGGAATTTGAATTCCATGGAGATACTACGAGCATTCCATGGAGAATTAGTGAGCATTTACTGTATGTGGGAACTTGTGATCCCCGTCAGATTCGATATATCCGGGTTCGAATGTATTTTCGAATCCCCGGGGAACGCTCATAGGTGGTCAATGCATTTCATATCTCACTACATTTTTTTTTTGGCAGCATTACCACATTAGTGAAATTTTCTGAAACGGCAATCCGCATCTTATTTACTCATGTAACGTTAACGCTGTCCAAAAACTGCTCAAATGCATCGGTTGTGCCTCTAAATTGCGTAAACTAGCGCCACAGTGTACTTGCATGGCCACTGCCATTTTTGTTTACGCAAAACAGCAGTAGAGCAGTTGCGCCTGGCAACAAGTGACAGCGATGATGATGATGATGATGATGCTCGTGGCTTAGCATTTGCAACGGATAAGTATTCCGCGGTGTCCTGACTGGAAATGTCATATAAATTTTTAAAAGAAATAAAAAGAAGACAAAATAAGCAGAGGCGACCTCGCAGCGGGCACATTTATATCCCGTGTGCCATCACAGCATGGGCTGTGATGGCAGAACACACACAGCATCACAGCATGGCTGTGAGGCAAAACGGAACTGCCTGTGTGGTTTATCCATAATCGCTGATTAGCCAAATCCACATCCACATGTGAAGATGCCGATGATGCTTTGCTGGGCTTTGTGCTTTGCGTACTGCGTACATGATCGTGTGTGCCTCCAACCAAAAAGCTGAAATTTTGACGCTACACGGTAAGGCCCAGGTTGAAAAGGACTGGAAGAAGGTGGAAATGGCCGAGAAATTTGGAAGTGTGCAGCTTGCTCTCTACAGTTTTGAAGAACAAGGCCTCCATTCTTGACGCGCTCAAAATGGTGCAAGTGCAAAGAACAAAACTGGCAGCTGCACCGTTCCCAAACGTCGACAGAGCGATGTTTGCTTGGTTTGTGAACAGCGGGCTAACAAAGTGCCACCGTCCGGCAGAGTACTTCAGCAGAAGGCGCTGGACTTCGTGTGCATGCTCAAGCATGATAATTTTAAGGCAAGCCCTTGAGCCGTTTCAAAGCCCACCAGCACATAGTGGCCAAAGCAATTTCCGTGGAGGCAGCAGCCGTCGACCCAGTCAACACGTCGTCTTGGCTGCTGACCAACAAAGAAGTGCTGGACCAGCCCTCCGACATCTTCAAAGCGGATGAGACGGGCTTATTCTACGAGATGCTTGCATCGAAGGACCCTGGACTTAAAAGGCCAGAAATGCCATGGGGGAAAACACAGCAAGCGCCGTGTGACAACTTTGTTGTGCGCTAACATGGATGGCATGAACAGCCACTGCTAGTCATCGGCAGAAACAAGAAGTGCCGCTGCTTCAAGGGCAATTGTAGGCTGCCCGTTCAATACACCACCAACCTGAAGTGATGGGTGAAGTCATGGACCATATTTGGCAGCTGGCTCGAGGCCTTCGACGCTGACATGCAGAAAGAAGGCAGGTCAGTGTTCCTTTTCTTGGATAGTTGCGGCACCCGTCGTGTGAGGTGGAACTCGGAAACGTGCAGTTGTTTTTTTTTTTTCCACCAAAGTGCACTTCCATGCTGCAGCCACTTGACCAACGTGTCATTCACAGCGTCAAGTGCGCCTACAGAGAGAAGCTGATACAGCGTATGCTGCTGAGCCTCCTGGTCAAGCATCCCATTGACATGGACGTGTTCATGGTGCTTGAAGTGGCGGCCGCCGCATGGGTTGTGACATGTCCGGCCGTGATTGCAAATTGTTAGGCATGCTGGCTTCATTGCCATTCAGCAAGCATCATGCGCTGTTCCAGCGGCACCAGAAGAAGATTTGCCCAAAGGCACACTCGATAACAGTGCTGCCGGCACAGTGCCGCCATCTCTGACCAACGCATTGAGTGAACTTCGTGTTATGGAAAACGAAGTTCCAGATGGTCTCAGCGTCAACGAGTTCGTTTGAACTGATGAAGACATTGTAGTGCACGAACAGATGACCGCCGAGGATCACCAAGGACCAAACATCAAGAGAAGACGAACCCGTGGGATGTGTTAGACGCCTTCAACAAAATTTGTTTGTTTCTCGGCGAGCACGACGACGACGTAGCAATGGACCACTTTTTTTCACTGTGAAGGTAGAACTGTTAAGTTGCTGCAAGGCAAGGCTCTGCAAAGTAACCATAGCAACTCTTGGCAATAAATGTTTGTTTTGCAATGGTAGCGGATGTGCTCGTAGTTTCGAAATCGCAGTTGGTTGGAACCGACCGGGTACCGGTTCAAAGGGGCTATGACACCGCATTGTCGTTCTTTAGATGACATTTTATTGCAATAGCAATTATATGGACACTCCAAGCTAATTTCTGCCATCACCGTGAGATTCCGTATAAAGTCCGATAAAATCGTCGCCGCACGCCGTAAGCGTACGAGGGTGAGCCGACAATCGCGGGTCAATGTAGCGCACGTGAAGGAGGGAGGAAGGCAGGTATGCTGGAAGTGCGCGGTCTTTCACGAGCGAGGCACAGGAGCGAGTTGAAGGAGAGGGAGGGCGTCGTCGGGTGCTGCTCAAAGCGTGGCCGCGCGCCAATGTCTTGAAAGCGATCTGCAACACGGGCGGGCCTCATCTTCAAGATGATCTGTGATAGGAACAAAGTGCATTTGCTGAGTGCCGGTAGCTTCGTATGCACTGTGCTTTCGACGTTTAGTTTACATTGAAGCGAGACAAGAGACAGCGTGAAGGTCAATTTGCCCGCTGCTCCTGGCGCGCTTTCTCACTCCGGCGTTTCACAGCGACTTTCCGCGGCCATTGGGCAAAATGTGTTCATGTTTACCTGTGCGTGCGTGACACCGTGCTTGTCTATTTAGTCAGTAAGCGAATATTTACAACCTTATACGGCCCATTAAGGGGGATGTGGCTTTGAAAATCAACTTCCTGATTTCTTCATGGATTTTGATGAAAATTGGCACAAATGTTTAGAATGTCTCCCTGATACTTCCATAAATGTTTCAGAGTGATACCTTGATAACATTTTATTGAGCAGAATTTTTCTCTCTTGAACTTTCTGGAGGGCCTGTGGAGCTTAAAAAACATGATGGAAGGCTCGTTGAGCATAGCATTGAGCTATGCTGACTGCATAGCTCAATGCGTGCTGAAGGTCGTGACAGTCTTACTTTTTTTTTTTTTCGCAACACAAATTTTTTAGATAGTCATTTTTCAACTTACCTTCGCACCAAGCACACTTTCGGGGTGAACGAATAGCCACGCCATAAATTTATAAAAAGTCAAGATAAAAATGCGAGACTGTCTCGATCTGCACTGTAGTCCAAGGAACAGGACAAAAAAAAACAGAATCAAAATAGGCTAAACGGTAACAAAGAAATCAGCTCCAGAAACTGAGCAGAAGGCGAAAAAACAGTTTTGAGAAAACGGCTCTCAAAGTTGCACCTTCTCTTCAATTCTCTAAAATACACCAAAGTTGTAATCTTTGATGTGTTTTGTGACGTGAGGCTTCTTGCACATGTGGCCTCTGGTCTGCTGAGCTTCGTTCTGCCTTTTTGATGTTTGTATGGCATTCTTTACTGCTGCTCTACAAAGAGCATGTGCCTGGGTTTCAAACCAAGTGAGGTGCAGAACTATGTGGGCATAAATATACAGTAGTTCTAGCGTTGTATCTGTAGACTGCCTCATTGATAGCAGCCTCTAGTGCAGTCAGTGAGGCATTGTTTTCTTTTGGTGGAATCGGCCATGTTACTGAATGAAGGCTCTCAGCAGGCTTCTGAATCATCTTCCATTGACAATGGCTATGGAGGTTAGGAGAGCCACTGATAGATAGGCAGCAATGCAGCTGCTAGGTGCTTTCCAGCCTGTACTTTTGTATTATGCCTCACTTCTGCAGCCAGGTGTCTGTGCCAGCCCAGTGGCCTAGTGAACAGAGCTCATGATGAGGTTCTCTTTATGAAGGGGTGGTATGATAGGTATTATTACTAGATATCGTGGCATTACGATAACAGAGTCGGCGCGCGATGTGCTAAGTCGCAGGTCCGAGGTGCCGATGTGCGAAATGCCTGGTCGCAGGTCCGCGGAATAGACGCTCGACGAGCTTAGTCGCGCAGTCTGAGGTGCCGATGCGCGAAATGCCCGGTCGCGGGTCCAAACGCTCGGTAAGCTCAATCGCGCAGTCCGAGGTGCCGACAAGCGAAATGCCTAGCTGCGGGCTCAAGGAGTCGACGCTCGAGGTGCCGACGCGCGAATTGCCTAGTCGCGGGTCCAATGAGTCGACACTCGATGAGCGAATGTGCCGACGTTCGAAATGCCTAACCGCGGGCTCGAGGAGTCGACGCTCGATTTGCTTAGTCGCGCAGTCAGAGGCGCCAACGAACGAAAGCTTAGGCAAGGATCCGAGAAGTCCGCGCGCGATGTGCTTCATCGCCGAGTCGGTGACGCCTACACGCGAGAGGCTTAGCCGCGTGTCCGAGCATTCCATGCCCGAAGCTCGGTCACGAAGTCCGCGTCGCCGATGCTCGGAATGCTTAGCCGCGGGTCTGAGACGTCCACAAAAAGCGGGATCGGCCACGCTACTGCGATGTCCGCGTAGCGCCCGCCTTTCACTCGTCGAGATTACGGAAACTGTCCGGAGCTCGCAAGGAGACCGCAACAAGCGGAGCAGACGACGCCATCACAGAGCGAGCACCGGACCAATGGCGATCCGCGCTGGAGTCACGTGGCGGGCGTGGCCAATCGGTGGCTCCGGCACGACCTTCAATCATTTGCTTTTTGTGTGCTTGTTTCTGTATGGAGAGATAGCTGAAGCGGCAGATTTGAAGACGGAGAAATGCGCTTTCCAACGAGACCAAGATGGCGGCGCTCGGCTGCACCGTTCCGGAGATATCGTGGCTTGAAAAACGCCGTTCTTTCGCGATTTCCGCGCAATTTTTCGGCACCTTGGCTGATACAATTTTTTTAGAGCACTTCTACTTGGTTTTCAGTGATGATATTTCGGAATCAGATAGAATAAGTTACAGAAACTGAAAATGTGATTTTCAAAAAATAGACTTTTTAGCCATTTTTCGCGATGCGAAAGTCGCGTCCCCCCTACTATCCTTGCTTAGTATAGCTCTTTACTAATATGCTATCGCAATCGATGCTTGTCTTTCGGGCGAAACTGCGCCTTTTTTAACGGCAACTTGTAGTTAGATGCGGAAAAGTTCCAGGAACAAACATGAAGGTACCGTATAAGCGGAATATAGGTCAAAGTGCAATATAGGTCGACCCCCCTTACCTTGAAGCAAAGATGTCAACATAAAAAATTATTAGGCACCAAACTTCATTTTATTGACGGTTGCCGTCACTGCTCATTTGTTTGAGCTGTCTGAACTCTCGGCTGAAGAAGACTGCTTCTCACTGGCGCATCCAACAACATGTCATCCTCTGTGCCGTCCAAGGAGTTGCTGGTGCAACATTTCTTGAATGCCCGCACCAGCATATTGCCAGGCAGCGAGCGCCAAGCCTGCGACATCCATGTGGCCACAGTGGCGAGGGGCGGCCTGCACAGCTGGCCGGTTTGGGTCTTTGGGTTGTTGCCTGCCATCCACTGATTGTAGAGTTCACAAACACCGTCTTTAAAGGGCTTGTTGAGTATGACGTCCAGCAGCTGAAGGGCTGACGTCGTGCCTCCCGGAATGATGGCGAGCTCCGTCCTCTCGTCACGGAGTGCCTGCTTCACAACTGCGGTCAAGTGCCTGCGAAACGCAGGAGTGCGCTAGGCCGCCGATTCCAGACAGTTTAAATCCAGTTGACCATGAGGGTCTCGCCATAACCTTTTTCAGTCACGCGAACGACGACGTTCCACAGGAATGCCTCTTTTGGCAGCGTCTTCCTTTTGAAAATTATAAATGGGGGCAGCTTTCTGCTGTCTACAGTGCAGGCGAGCATCACCGTGAAGCAGCGAATGCTCGTTCCCCATCAAAAGCAGTTTGACTTCCTTCGCGCCACGTTTGCACACTGTAGTGGCCGACGCCATGTCGGAACGGAACCAGCGTTTCATCGGCGTTGCTGATCTGTCCTAGTATGTAGCCATGCTGCCTACCGGAGACGGATTGACATAGCACTAGAATTCGACCAGCTTGTCCTTGTATGCCTCTGGCAGCTTCTGGCAGACTGATGTGCACCAGCGAAGTGCAAAACATTTGCGTCACATGAGGCGGCGAACCCAGTAAATGGAGCCCTTAAACTGCTCTCTCGTTAGTCTGGATTCACGGGCAAGCTCGATAGCTTTGATGCCGATGAGGTCCGCTGTCACTGCCAAGGATCTGACTGCGGACGGAATCCGCCACCTTATCTTGCACCGCCCGTGAAAGCACGTCTTCCGCACGTTGCACGCAGACAACTTGCTCATTTTCTTAAATTTTTGCGCCAAACAACCAGGACGAGAAAGGAGACACAAGGACACAAGGTCCTTGTGTCTCCTTTTCTTCGTCCCTGTTTGTTTTAGCGCACAAATTTAAGAAAATGAATCTGTTCCAACTAGGCCGACTCGCATTATGTTTAGACAACTTGCCTTTCTGCGTCCGCCAGTATCGGGCGCTTTTTTCGGAGGTGCCAAAGTGCGACTAGGCGGACATGCTCCCATTAACTCCAGCATATTCGATCACCATCATCTTAAACGCCGCGGCGAACTGACGTTGAGTACCAGTACTCATTTTGCAGATGGTCGCGAAATTAACAACTCCAGGAATGATAGCTGCACAAAAAGAAAAGATGGCGTCGGTCGAACAGCGTCGGTTAACATGGAGACAATAATGATGCGGATGCCAAAGGGTCGGCGGCTCCCACATGTTGCCAGACGACAATTGAGGTTGTGCCAAGGACCGGTATATAAGTCTAGGGGTGACTTTTTAGTAATATTTTTTCAAAAACACCTCGACCTATATTCTGCACTATACAATACTGAAAATCCTGTTTTTGGACCAAAGTGGTGTCAAATCGTAACTGCCGACACCAGCTACACTGTCGTTAATTTTTGCATGTTTTGAAGGGCCAGTTCACATATAAAGGACTACTGAAACTACCAGTGTTCGTCGAACTATCAAGCTTGTTATAAATGGGTTCGGCTGTACACTCAACTTCTGGTAACTGGACCCTAACGAAACCAATGCAATTTATTTAATTATGTAGTGAGTTGAATTAAAAAAGATGCACTAATAATTGGCAAGACACACCGCCAACTCATTTGGTAGTACATGCCCAATTCTAACACTTCCCTGAATCAAACATGCACCCACTTTCTGCATGTCAAAAGTAGAAATCTAATGTGCACCTGATTTTTCAGCTAGAAAAAGGGACTAGGGTCTAATATGGTCGGCTTCGCCACATGATTCTTCAAGTCAGCTTCATCACAATACAGCTGTGTTATGCTGTAAAGCATACGAACGCTGCGAAAACGGTTTTGGTTTTATATCCGGTTGAACTGCGCAGGCAATTTTCGGCCCAATTTTCTTGGAAAATTAAAAGAAACCCGTTAGAAACAGGTAAATGTCATCATCGGACATTGTCAGCTACCTTAGTAAAGGAGGCTTACTGGGCTAGTTGGTAATCCATATTAAACATGAACAGCACTCGTCCCATCTCGTTTTCGTCCCTGTGTTGCTTTTGCGCTGTTCACGTTTAGTGTGAGCTACCGTTATTTTCTTATTATTCTTCTACTGAAATCTTCTTGTGGAAAGCCGAAAATAAGTGTTTACGATGGGAGATGACGTCTGTTCACTGTTCTCTAAGCTCTGCCGAGACATGGTGCCACTAAAAGGGTTGCTATGGGGGGTCACCATAGGGTTCAGACGCATGCATGATGACTGGTTCAGTTTGAATTATCTGGCGAATGCCAATTTTGGGATTAAAAGTTTGAGCTTATAGAAATGCATGGGCACAGGGTGAGGCCTTCGGTCAGGATCGAATTAATTAGAAAATCGAAATAACAGAAGTCTACTGTAATTTGCCCACAGCTGCTCACTGAGAAAGCTAGTGTAGATGCAACAACGCTTATGCCATCAGTGGAATGCTCTGCTCCACTGCAGAACCGATTGAGCGAACCCTCAGGGTGCGTCCACATGGCTTGTTTGTTGGGTTACAGGCATGCTGAATGCGCGTTTGCTCATGTACATAAATCTGAGTGGGGTGTATGGGACGCTTAGCTAAAACTGTCTCATAGGCTCATGTTGTCGTTGATGAGGGTGATGACCTTAAGGGAAGGCCTGAGCTTTGCTTGTGCTTTCCCCATTGCGCAGTGTCATCCACGTCGACCCTTCTACAACGCGCGTAAGCATTGCAGGCACCTCAGTGGTGCTGAGCCACATGACGGGAGCACGGTGACTCAGGCCGGGGCAACACATTGCGGCTTTTTCGTCACCACTAGTCGGGCCCCCGGCGCGAGTGACGTACTTAGTGCCAAGCTTGCCCCCTGGCATGGTGGTGACCCCACGCGAGGCTGGACCACGGCTTGCTACCGGCAGTGGTGCGCAGCCCATGCAGACGATCCTGCTGCGCATGGCGTCACCGCAGGGTGGTTTTCACCAGTAAGTGCCACTCTCAGTTGCATTTCTCCCAGATGAAGATTGTGTGAGTGACCACTTTTATAGGGATGACACTATTATTATGTTGAGAGGAGGCTTTACCTGGCCAATTCTGGTTTCCCAATTCAACTACATGCGAAACCAGAAATGTCCTCATTAGACAACTGCTGAACTGATATGAATTAAATTTGCTGCATTTGGAAGCGAAAGCTGAATTCTGCTAACCATTAGAAGCGATATATGGCTTCGTAGTTTTTACATTTACAAAAGTTGTCAAAAATTATAAGGTAAACCAACTAAGAGCTTCTGAGAGAAGCCTTCACAGATGTACCATTAAAACTGGAATGTAGGTTGATGTGGAATATAGGTCGACCGCTAGTTTTGAGGTGAATAAAATCGGGGAGGGGGCGGGGGGGAAGAACATGGAATTCTTCAATGAAGTTTGCCATAGAACTATTTTATTTAATCAATCTGCTAATTCGTCATCAGAGATGAAAAGAGCAATTGAACTGTCTGGATTCTTGTTTGGGGACAGCTGTTAGTCACTTATGACTAAGAGCACTGCCTTTATTTCTGACTATGAAAACCAGACATATGTTACTATCTAGGCTGCTTTAGAATTGAGGAAATATGGTGTGTATACTAAAAAGGTATGCTCAGGGCAAGCTTTAACCCTTTGATGTGCTGTGTACACAATTGTGTACGCCAAGGTTGTGCATCAACAGCAAAGGCACTGATGAAAGCAACTTAAAACCGATTGGAATTATGCTTCAAGTTTGAATAACATGTGCAAAATGCTTTTTGTCAAATGTATTTTTACTCTGTATGAGTATGTCATTGTATCTAGTGGGTTCACTTCTTTCATTGTTTTTCAAATTCGTTGCACTAGGCACAATGTTCAACTGACTGGATAGTACTATTCAAGCCTGCAGACATGAAATAGTTGATGTTCTCATATCTGATGTTCCTGTATGAGTTTTTGCATGGGATCCACATTCTCTAAACAAGGCAAACACACTAACGGATTGAAAATTGTTTATCTATTTTGCAGCTGTATACTTTTTATGATTCTGAAAATGTAGGAAATGTGGTTGAGGTAAGATTTAAATCAACAGAATCATTAGTGTCTGAAAGGGTTAAAAAAAAAAAACCAGGAAATCTGTGCTGTGTACTGCCCACTGCCTCTTGTTGTGTCTGTGAGATTTTTATCAATTTTAAAGTCAACAAGTTGGTAGGCATGATGTCTATGCTGTGCCCTTGGGGCAAAGTGCTAAGTAGCTTCCTCCTATGCACTTTGGATGGTTGGACTGACAGTGCTCTCGCACAGTAAAGTGGAGAGGGTAAAAAGAGTAAGAGGAGAATAGAAGAGCGCTGAAGGAAGCATCAGCTCCAAAGTGGAAAGATAAAGGAAGTACCCGATTGTTTGGCGCAGGCGATAGCAGCTCGCAGTGTAATGTTGTTACTGAGATCACATAGAGCCTGTGCTACCTCGTTGTGTCCGTGTTGTGTGTCACCAGCTATCACGCATGTAGCAGTGTGATATCTGATTTCACCGTATTACAGTCGAGCTCGACTATATTGAACCCGTTTATAGCAATTATCCCGTATATCGAACATTTCTAAAAACACTGTAAATTTACATTGAGAATATATAGCAAAAAATACTGTTCGTCGAACGAAAATAGCAACGACACCGATATATCAAACTCTATGTACCTCAAAAGTGCCCCAGCAAGTTGGCTTTCCCTCGCGGTGGCGGGGAAAACTGCCGGCGCCACCCTAGAAAAAGTGGTTTAGACCCGGCTGTGCACGGGTGAACACCCCCCTGCAAAAATTATCCTGGCCTGCTCGCAGCCCTTACAGCCAATCAGAGGCCGTCGTGCTTTCTCCGAGGCACGGAGGCGGTACAAGTGAGCGCCATTTTTTCTTTCTTTATGCTTGTGTGCCTGCTGCTGCCTCTTTTCCTCGAGTCCTCATTCAGCGTGGTCCGTGCTGGTGGTGTTGCCTGTTGGCGCTCTGTGAACTTTCTTGGCGCGCTGTCGTCATGGCTTGTGCAAAGAGGCAGAATTTGTCGTTCGCCGCGAAACTCGAAATCATAAATCGAGTCAAGCGCGGTGAGAAGAAGTCCGACGTCGCCGCCGCGTACAAGATTCCAAGGAGCACCTTGAGTACTATCCTGAAGAACAAGGCAGACATCAGGACCAAGTCGGACAAAAGGCCAGGTGCCCGTGGCGCCCGACGTGTGCGCACTGCTGTGTACGAAGATGTCGAAGCGGCCGTTTACAAATGTTTTTGACTTCTCGGTCGCGAAACATCCCGGTGTCGGCCCTATGATCGAGCAGAAAGCCAAGGAACTTGGTTTCTTGCTTGGCAGGAACGATTTCCAAGGCAGTTCCGGCTGCTCCAACGGTTCAAAGAACGGCACAACATCGTTGGCAAAGCTGTTACGGGTTTAAGCTCTTTGCGTCGTCAAATCCTATAGCGGGCCTATATCGAATTATGCCATATATCAAACTAATAACGTTCTTTGGCAAGTTCGATATACCCGGTTCGACTGTATCAATGTTATGCAGTTATCACTTCGTCGCAACATGTGCCTACCAGGGCGTAGCCAAGGGGGGGGGGGGGGGTTGACCCCCCCCCCCCTTTGTTCACGTCGCTTTGCTCTGACATAATTCATGAAACCGTGCTACTATCACAATTTCATTCCTGGGCGCTTCCTTTGGGTTGTAATGTACAGCGAATCATGTCTGCATATGGAAAAAACTGTCACGGGTTTGTCGAGGCTTTGACACTCTGTGAAGTTTTGGCGAGAATGTGGCGGTCGCATTCTGAACCAACAAATGCGCAACAAATGAAGCAAATGCCGCAGCCGCATTTTAGATGATGGTGAAAACGCTCGAGGCCCGTTTACTTTAGATTTAGAGCACGTTAAAGACCCAGGTGGTCGAAATCTCCAGTACTATACATTTCCGCCGCGTTCCCTTCAGGGTGCCAGTTAGGCCGCGCTCGCGCAGGATCTAGTCTGCGCGAGAAACGTCTCTTGTCTGCGATTGCGCCCCTACGGAAGGCTGGTAATTACTGTCGTGTTGTTAAATCCCAAAACCAGCCATTACGGAAGGCTGGTAGCTGCTGTTTGTT